>NC_041393.1:634245144-634252950 GCF_002162155.2 Triticum dicoccoides
CACGATCCCTGTCCCGGCCCGATCCCCACCTTCCCCGCCCCCCTCCACAACCGCCGCTGGGCCGCCGGCCGCTCGGCCCCTTCGACACCACCGTCGCCACCGTGCCCACAACTGGTGCCGCCGCCCTCGCCCCGCCAGTCGGTCCGTCGGTCCCTCTGACCGGTTCATCCTCACTACATGAACTTCACCGCGCGGGCGGATCCCGTTGGGTCGACGACAACCGGAGCTGCAGCCCCGCCCGCCCCCAGATCCGGCCACAGGACCTCCTCCTTCCCTCGGATCAACCCGGGACTGATCCCACTGCCGCCTGCCGCCACCAAGCACCGGCGTGCGACCCCGACGCCGCCTGTCGCCATGAAGAGCCAGCATGCGACCCCGTTACCTACCTCTGGTACGCCGCCACGCCTCCCTTGGGACGTAGGCTGCCCCCGACATCGCTCAGCTCCTCCTCGCTGATCTGTCCCGGCCACGGGCTCCTCCCCGTCCAACCTCCAGCGACGCAAACCACCTCCGCTCGATGTAGCAGAGGGCATGCCGCTGTTCATGGCCTTCCCTCCCGTCTGCCACTCTGTGAGAGAGGTTCACCTCTTGGGTGCGAACTTTCCTTTGCCCTGGCGTGACCTGCCCTCCCTTCTGGTGTGGCCTGCCCTCTGCTATGCCGCACCTTCCTCCAGCGCGCCAGCACTCTGCTCCATCAGCGCATCCACCGAGCACCATTTCCCTTCTCTCTCCACTATGATGGCAGCACGGGTAGACAGTGTCTGAAGTTCAGCTGTATCTACTCCATTATATATTTAGCTGTATTAGTGTTTCACTCCATTAGCAAATTCATGTTATGCTCATTTCTTCAGCAACTGGTGGACACACCAACACGCGATGAGCTCCCCTGGTTCTTCTTCTGCTCATACGGTGGATCATGTTGCAACTTTCGTTTAGTACTGACACTCTAATTCTGTCAGTTTAGTCCTTGTATTGTTCTTGTAGGCACAAATTTGAAGAGTCAAAGAAAATGGAAAAAGAATGCATCAGTATAGCTACTTAGCAGACAATGGTCAAAGAGTATGTTGCTTCAATGGTTTTTTTGCCAGAATTTGTTGTCTTGAATAGAAGTTCAAATGAATAGATAGGGAGAAGGTCACATATGTGTACCAAGAAAAAATTTCCGGTTTGAAGGAGCACTGAAGTTCGAAGTTCAGAGTGATGTGGATGTGAAGGTTCAGAGATGTTTTTTAGTATATGCAGACATGTTTTTCATCTCTTATTTTTCATTTCTTAACTTCATAATTGATTAGATAACTTCTACGGCAACATGTTGTTATCTGAAAAGCTTATGGACTCTTGTGTGTACGTAAAACACTTTGATCAGTATACTCTTTAGTTTATGATTCTTTCTTTCCACTATAACTCAAGCTTGGTGTTCCTAAAAAATATGGTGTACCTCCCATTTGCGAGCCTGTGTGCCCACAGTCTTTTGGTTAAATGACCTTTATGAAATGTGATGATTATTCATAGAGTAGTTTGTGCAAAAGGAAAAAAATATCCAGGTGTCTACAACAAAACTCCAGTGCATAAAACAGATGTTTTGTGTTTATGTATCTAAAAAATTGGCCACTGTTGTAGGCCAGCCTTGCCTGGTGTATCAGTTCAGCTGCAACAAAAAATAATTATATGTTTTTGCCTAGTTTAGTCGGTTGTCGGAACCAAAAAAGGGGCTGAAGGTCAAAATGGTTTATTCGTGAAGGTCAAAAGTATGTTAAGTATATTTTCTGGAATAGTGGCACTCTTTGTACATCATGTTGTCAAGTTATTCACACTTGCATTCTGCAGAACAGAAAAAGGAAAGTTAGGGTGTTCAACTTAGTAACCCGCCCTAGTGACGATGACAACACACCACTCTTCCTTCTCTAGCGACGATTTGGTGCTCCTATGGATCAACAGCAACTTGTGACCTTCTAGCGACAGCCGACTTGACCTTCCTAACGAATCGGTTCAAATGTTTGCTACAAAAACAAGGGTATTTCTGTTACTAACAGAAAAAACCAAGAAGTCCAATTTAGAAAATAGAGAAGTTCAATATTTATAAAAAAAGTCAAATTTTCCTTGTTACCAAAGAATAATATGAAGAAGATCAAATTAAAATAAAGGAGTAGTTTGATGTATACGAAAAACTTAA
Organism: Triticum dicoccoides; assembly: GCF_002162155.2. NCBI lineage: Eukaryota > Viridiplantae > Streptophyta > Magnoliopsida > Poales > Poaceae > Triticum > Triticum dicoccoides. Next base: position 634,247,318 of record NC_041393.1, read on the forward strand.
ATTATTCTCGTTTCAAGGAAAAATAAAAGTATGAAGTTCAATTTAAAAAAAAGTTTGATGCTTATTTAAAAATATATTTTTTAAGAATAGTACTAAAGAAGTTCAATTTAAAATAACAGAGAAGTTCGTAGTATATAAAAACCTCAATTTTTTCTTGTTACTAAAGAATAAAATGAGGAAGTTCAAATTTTAAAAAAGGAAAAACCAAAAAATGGTTTGACAAAAATAATTTTTCTATTTTTCAAATAAATAGAAGTTCAAACTAAAATAACGAGAAGTTCATAGAGAAAACTACGAAAAGTTCAAGTACTGCAAGGAATGCATTTCAGGTGAGAATAAAAGTATAGAAAAATAAAAGCTTAAAAGGTTTGTTGAAAGAAGTTCAAGTGTTTTGTTCGGGGAAGTTCAAAAATTCTTGCGAGAGAGGTTCACCTTGTATTTACATGTTCGATTTTTTCGGTATAAAAATCGAATACAATTCTTTACTCAAAATATAAAAAGGTGAAGTTCATATTGAAATAATAGAGAAGTTCAGAGTTTATTAAAACCTGGGATTTACCTATTCAAAATATAAAAAACACAACACCATTTTTTGCACTTTTAAAAACAACTCATAAACAAAAAAAATGGTTGCTAGAAGTTCAAGTGCTCTGTCCGGGGAAGTTCAAAAATTCTCGTGAGAGAGGTTGAACAAAAATACATGACAGAAGTTCAAGATGAAAACAGCGGGAAGTTCAACTACTACACGAAATGCGTTTCATATAGGAAAATAAGAACAGAAAACAAAAAGCTTAAAAGATTTTGTTGCTAGAAGTTCACGTGCTACTCCCGCCGAAGTTAGAGATCTCTAGTGTGAGACGTCCGACCTTCTGTTACATGTAAAAAACAGGCAAAAACGACGTTGTTTTACGCATTCAAAAATATATTCTGAACCGTTGCGAGTATGAAAAACTCATCAACACAAAAAAGTTGCTTGTTTTTAATAGCTTCCCATCGGTGTATCATTTGCTCAATTACGGTAAGTGGTTTGAGAATTACGGGCAAAAAACATCACGTTAAAAAACAAAGTGAAGTTCAAACAGAACTACCACAGAAGTTCAAGTACTTCACGCGATGCATTTTCGACGAATCTGTTTCGCGATAAAGGCACAACAAATGATCTCACCGTTTTTGAAATTACTTGAAAACGGCTAGGAATCAGAGAAAGTCGTCAACATTAAAAAGTTTCGCATTTTTCGTAGCTTTTCAATGTTATATTATTTGCACCATTCCGATAAAGTTCGTAGAATTTACGGTGAAAATACATTTTTAGCTATTTTCAAAAATGACTTAAAACCGTAAAGAACTAGGAGAAACAATACATACCAAAAAGTTTTGCATTTGTTCAAGCTTCCTATGCCATATAATTTGCCGCATTCGGACGCACGGTTAAAAAATGACCTCGAAAATACGAACTCAGAAGGACTTGTACCATTTTCTAAATTACTCTTAAACCGTTTAAAATTAGCAAAAAACTTCCAATATGAAAAATTAGCGCATTTTCATAAGCTTTCGAATGCCATATCATATGCCTCAATTAGGTTAGCCGTTTAGAAATGACATCAAAAATACGAACTCGGCTGTTCGGTTTGCGAAATTTTACGTCTTTCCATATTACTCTTTCACCATATGGAATTAGGGAAAACTTTCAACATGTGGAAGGAGCGGTTTTGCAGCAGCTTTTCAACACCATATTCTATGCCTCATTTCGATAAACGGTTTAGAAATGCGATCGAAAATACGATTCACGTTTTTTGTATGAAGAAAAAACGGTTTTCAAAACTGCTCTGAAACCGCTTACATTTTGCCAAAAATTTAACTTGGGTCATGATATTGGTGTCCATAGCTTTCGAACGGTATATAGCAAGCCCCATTTGGCAATCTTGGCGGAAGTTCAAGCTAGCACAAGGGGAAGTTCAGGTCGAACAACTCAGGCAGTAAAATTGCAAAAAACGCGAGTTTATCACAGCCCGAGTGCAAAATCCGCCTATGAGCGAGATTCCTATTTATAACATGTATTTAGTTGCTAAAAATCATTTGCAGATTACACTAACATCATATAGAACACAACTAACAAGAATAATTCGCGGGGGAAGCCACGGTTGCGAAGATAGCCCGAAGGTCGGGTTCGTACAGAGGGAAGTTCAGGCGCGTGTACAAACAAAAATACGTCACAGAAGTTCAACGTGAAAACAACATGAAGTTGAACTGCTACGCTGAATGAATTTCAGATGAAAAACTTTTAAAGCCGTTGCGAGTATGGAAAAATGATGCACACAGGAAAGTTGTGTGTTTACAACAGCTTTCCATCGGTATATCACTTGCTCAATTCCGGCGAGTGGATGGAGAGCTACGAGCAGTGGATGAAGAGCTATGAGCAAAAAAATCACGTGAAAAACAAAGTGAAGTTCAGGTACACGCACCGAGAAGTTCAGGTTCTTCACGTGGTGCATTTTCGAAGAATCTGTTTCGCGATAGAGGCAGAACAAATGATCCTGCCGTTTTCCGTAGCTTTTCAGCGGTATATTATTTGCCCCATTCCGATAAAGTTTGTAGAAATTACGGCCAAAATATGTTTTTTTTCATTTTTGAAACTGACTTAATACCGTAAAGAATTGGGAGAAACAATACATACCAAAAAGTTTCGCATTTGTTCAAGCTTTCCAACGCCATATCATTTGCTGCATTCGGACACACGGTTAAAAATTAGCTCGAAAATACGAACTCGGTAGGACTTGGACCATTTTCTAAATTACTATTAAACCATTCAAAATTAGAAAAAACTTTCAAGATGAAAAAGTAGCGCATTTTCATAAGCTTTCCAACGCTGTATCATATGCCTCCATTGGATTAGCCATTAGAAATGACATCAAAAAAACGAACTCAGCTGTTCGGTTTACGAAATTTTACGTTTTTTTCAAATTACTCTTTAACCATAGGGAATTAGAGAAACCTTTCAACATGTGGAAGGAGCGGTTTTGCAGCAGCTTTCAAACGCCATATTATATGCCTCATTCCGATAAACGGTTTAGAAATGCGATCGAAAATATGATTCATGTTTTTTGTGCGAAGAAAAAACGGTTTTCAAAACTGCTCTTAAACCGCTTATATTTTGCCAAAAAATTAAGTTGGATCACCATATTAGTGTCCATAGCTTTCCAACGGTATATCGCAAGCCCCATTTGGGCAATGTTGACGGAAGTTCAACTTAGTTCACACCGAAATTCAACGTACTACTAGCGGGGCAGGTCAGGTTGTGATCAGAATATTATTCTGATCTCGTGATCAGAATCGTGTTTATGTATATATATATATATATAGATAGATATAGATATATATATGTAGTGCGACGAGAGTGTGGAGAGTGAAAACCCTAGCGAACAAGCGCTGAGGCTCCAGCTTATATATACTCTAGAATGGACAGAGCTCCGGTGCCTTAACTTCACCTGCTTTTGGCTGTATGACAGGTGGGCCAGCCACATTTTGGGCCCACCTGTTATAAACCCAAAGGCAGGTTAAAGTAAATGAAGTTCTGTCCATATAGTACTCGTGTATACGACTAATATATAGTGGAGTGCTTTTCTTATTCTCTCCATAACAATCATTTTAAATTGTGTAGGTACGAAACGAAACTCTTTATTTAATGTACCAGTGAAGAAAACTACTAAGTACTTCCGATGAACTAACGATCCACACGTCCTCGTCGCACTTCCTGTCCTTCACGTGTGGTACACTACCCTTCCTTAAGTGAACAACCACACATGCGCCAAATTATCGGAAACGTGTGAGTGTGTGTACAAATAAAGAATTTTCATTTCAACTATCAAAAAGGTTTGAGAGTATGTACAGTTTTCCCTCTCTAATAATTGTGGTTTATTGTGTTCGGCCTAAACTTGGTCAAACTTTACAAAGTTTGACTTTAGTAAAATCTAATATGCGGAGTAAATAAAAATGGAGGGCTACTACGTCCATCCGTGTTTTTAGTCCACACCATTTTTTCAATCAAAGTTAATAGCTGGACTAATAAAATTACAGGGGAGCTGGAGACAAAGTTGTGAGAAGGCTTAGAAATCAATACAAAACTTATGCTCTTAGTACCAACGTCGATCCTTCTTCGATGGAAAAATGGTTCATAGCCAATTGTGTGATAAAATTGCACCAACGTGAAAGACGACTGTGTCTCCAACGCAACCAAGGTGAACTGACGAAGGATATCATCTTTGTGGGTAACAAGCAAAGAGCTCTGATTGAAGATAACTTGTTTTTCATTGAAAATCGATCAGCTTCACCAGCCGACGAAACCATGAGGCGCAACCATGATCATCGATAGGTCATCATGGTGATGCATCATCCATTTGGCATCAAGTTTGGGTGACGCACCTATGAAGTTTGACAAATCCTCATTAGGGTCAGTTTCTTATCAGTAATCAAGCTCGAGGAAGGAAGAACCACGTGGCAGAGGACAGCGAGGCGGAACAACAATGGCCATCCAATTTTGTGCAGTTCCACTAAAATTGAGGAAGACATGCCCGGGTATGGAGATACGCATCCACTAATAGAGAAAACCTTATACATAGAATCTTACCATCAGCATGGTTTAAAAACAAACGCTACTACTAATTAGTAGTAGCGTGTTCGAGGAATACGCACTGCTGAAAGAAAAGTAGCTATAGCGCGTTCCAACAAAACCGCGCTGCTGCTCTAATTGCCATGACCTCGCCGTCCAGTTAGTTATAGCAGTAGCGCCTTATAACGAACCGCACTACTGCTACAGATGTTTTTTTGACAAAAAGACTGTAAGGGAACCCTCTACAGTATAATTGGTGCAACAACCCCAAATTGCAAGTACCATGCCTTGAACCTGGGTGGGTGGAAAGGCATCAGCCCCTTCCAACCACTAGGCTATGCCTTAGTCTGCTACTGCTACAGATGTTAGCAGCAGCGCACTTCTTTAAAACTCGCTACTGCTAAGTTTAGCCCCATAGTTTAGTCCCACCTCGCTCCGCGAACAGGGTGTTTACCACCTTAAATATGTTACTCCTCAAACTATCACAACCAGTTGGTCTTCACTGAACTCTATGTGTAGAATTTATGGCCGCAATATGAGTCTTCTCAGGTTCCTACTGGAGAGGACTCATATTGACAATTCATATTGTACACAAAAAGATCATTGATGTCCAATGTATTTTTGCATTTGACAGACAACTTAGAAGTAGCGCTTTTATTAGCAAAGCGCTACTGCTAGTCCAACTTAGCAGTAGCGTGCATACTTGCGCATCGCTATTGCTATTCTCGTTAGCTATAGCGTATTTTCTTACCCACGCTACTACTAACCCTACCTTATCCCCACGCGCGCGGCCAACCCCTCTCTCTCACTCACTCTCCCCCTCACTCTCGCCTGCGCCGATAGCCGTCGTCGTTTGTCCCCGTTGTCGTCGTCCATCCGCCACTGAGGTACTCCCTCCTTCTGTCCCTCCTCCTCCCACCGCGCCCTCCTCCATCCTCCTCCCACCGTGCCCTCCTCCCTCCGCCTGCGGCCGCCCCCTCCTTCCTCCGCCTGCGGCCGCCCCCTCCTCCCTCCTCCGTCGGCAGCC
>NC_041393.1:634253691-634260528 GCF_002162155.2 Triticum dicoccoides
CCTCACCCTCCTCTCTCCTCCCTCCCTCCCACCGTCATCAATCGTTATTTCTCAGTACTTTTTTAGCAAGTGTAGGTGTTTTGAATAAAACAGAAGTAAGAAAATTTAGCAAGTGTTTAATAGAAAATATTTTATTTAGTAAGTGATTAATATAACTAGTTTATTTATATTATGTACTGAATAGAACTAGTTTAATTGGTAAGTGCTTAAAAGAATTAGTTTATTTATAGTAAGTGCTTAATAGAACTAGTTTATTTAGTAAGTAGTTAATAAAACTAGTTTATTCAGTAAGTAGTTAATAAAACTAGTTTATTTAGTGTTAGGTTTATATATAAGATATTTTCAAATGTTATTTTTTCATATTTTTAACCATTGAAAGGCAATGACCATCGATAAGTGGCCTATGTTTTGCCGGAGTGTTGATTAATTTCCGTTCCGAAAATTTTTAGGCGCTCGATACGTCCTTTTTTAGCAAAGGTCATGCCGTATTTTTTGGGTTTTGCCATGGAGTTATAATCTTTGAATTTTGAACACAGGAGATGTCTGATGATGATGGGATCCCGGAGTGCGGGTACTGCTACGATGACCGTGGTGTGTGAGACAGGTTTCCTCACCTGCAAAATGATAGGTTTTTCACCGTGAAGCTGGAAGAGACCTTTGATGTTTGTACGGTACGCAACGACAAGCATTTCATCGTAATAAATATCATCACTTGTGCTTCTTTTGTTCAACGTATAATTTATGGATTTTTTTTCAATTCGACTAGTACATCCCGTGCCATGCTAGACCATATGTATTGGAGAAGCTTTGTTTTTGTTTAGATGACTTTGAGAATGTGGAGACGAGGAGAGCTCACTTAAGAAATAAACATGGTTATGAGTTTCTGGTTAAGTTCTATAATGCGGTCGATCGCTCCCATTTCGGTTGCTCTAATTGGGAAGCTCTCTGTAAGGCATATGGATTTGAGGAGGGAATGTGAATAAGATTCGATATTCGTCCCGAATATTATGATGATGATGATAATATCGACATCTGGGTGGATGTGGATATGCCTCCAGTTTTACCTAGATGTGAGTTTGTCAAACTAATTTGTTAAGTTTAGTAATTTATGTTGCTAATATAAAAATATTTGGTGTTTGTCCGTACTAAACTTATTTATTTGTAATTGTCAGCTTATTTCTTATCTTCAAGAAATACTCGGAAGGTAGTAGACAACACATACTGCAGCTATGACTCCAAGCTTAATTGTCAGGAGAAAGGTTATCCTGTCTCATTCATAGAAGATGTTGAGGCCTTCAAAACCAGTCACTCTATCGGCCCAAAATTATACTAAATGCGTGCCACTAGTCCATAAATTGCTTGATGGTAACTTCATTGCCAAAAACTTGGTAAGATTTTGTTAATGATGGTAACTTCATTGCATACATTATTCTTAACTAAACTACATTGCTAACTATATATGTTACTTTTTCGTTTTTGAACAGAGGCTCCTGAAGCAGGTTGTGCCTGACATGCTATGTACCGAAGGTGATATGCATATGGTTAGCTTACGACCAACTCCTTCGGAGGCTTACCATACTACATACTCGATTTCTTCAAATGATGGAAGGCTCAAAATGAAAGAATGGAACAAAGTGATGAATGCGCACACGCAAATAATTGGAGACAAAATGAATGTGCGCAAGCCACAAGTTGGAGATAGGTTTATGTCCATTCTCCATTATGGTGAAGGACTGGTTTATCTATTTTATGGTATTTTAGCTAGGAGAGAGGAGTAGGTCCTAAGTATTAAGAACAATTAGTTAGCGTTGATTATATATGACTACAATGTCTTAGACATGATGGTGATGCTGAGTAGGAGTAGTGATTATAAGTACTATGATGATGATGACGAGGAGGAGTTGTTATTATAACTAGTGACGAAGTTGTTATATGATGTCTCATCATGGATGAAAATGATGATTATGAGGTGTTATATGACAATGATATATTATGATGATAAGTTGTTAATGATATTATGATGATGATGATAAGTTGTTATGTCATTGGGTGAAAGAACCGTGGATTAGTTTCAAATGGATGGATCCAAAGTGACCATTGGTTACTTTGGATCCATGCACTTGAAACTAATCCAAAGTTCTTTCACCTAGTGATTTAATAACTCATTATGATGTTAAAACAATCTCTAAATTGCTACTATATGAAAAATTGTATACACGTGTATGAATACGACCTAAAATAAAAAAATGGAACTAGTAACAATAGTAGTATGGATTGTTCACGAAAGCGCTACTAGTAATTAGCAGTAGCGATTGTTTGGGTAAGCGATACTACTAAGTAGATATGCACGTGCCAGCAGGCGCTACTACTAAGCGTTAGCTGTAGCGCCTTATCAGTAGCACGCTTGCCCGCGCTACTGATAGGCAAAAAAAACAGCGCTACTGCTAGGCTTTTCCCTAGTAGTGATCGTTGTTTCCAAAAATATAAAAAAGAGATATAGTGTTGTTACTTTGTTTTACAAGATTAACAACGACATCTCAATTGTCAACAAGAATTAATGAAAAGTACACCAACAAACAGAAGCATCATGATTATCTTGACGGGAACTAAACCAGGATACCGTAGAAAAAAAGCATTTCTTCATTTAACCAGTGATAGTATTAGATTAGCAGCAGCAATAGGAGCATATGGACCATGACCGCACAACCACCATGTACTTTTTGTCGAAACAACATGTATACATCCACCGAGGCATAAATCAGGACAACTTTTCGAGTGGCATTTCCTCTATAATAGTAGGTGATGTTGGACCAGCCGACGAACCCTAGCTACTATACATGGGCAGCTGGGGAGAAGAAAACCCGCATGCAGCGACCTAGGGAGCTGGACCAGCACAAGAAGTTATACCTCAGATGGGCGAGATGTCGCTTAGGCGGGTGGGCGGGATCTGCCCACACGACGGCAGCGAACATGGGCATGGAGGACCTTCGTCCGCGCTAGTGCCAGCTCCGAGAGGACAGTGCGCATCGGCTTCCTCCATCCCCGATGGTGACAACTCTATCAAACATTGTCATCTGCCGGATCTGTGACCACCGATGAGGAGAGAGATAGAGTGGACACTGTCATCTTGTTTTGATATGGGGAGGGTGAGAGAGTGAGACGTGAGAAACTCTATCAAACAAGAGGCTATAATGGAGTAAAAAATCTCTCCATAGCAGTGGTTTTAAATAGAATACGCGCGTTCCCAGAAAAAAGAAACAGAAATTGGCAGACAGTTTTTAACGTACCAAGAAAGAAAACTCAATCAAAAACACGCCCCCGCTTCCAGGTCGCGAGAGTCATCGCGCGCAAACACATAGACATAGACATGCATATCCGTGTTTACGTAAAATTCCATTTCCCTCTCCATCTCCAATCATATTTGTCCAACTGGCACATTATTTACGTTGTTAATTATATACGCGGCAATATTAACATACAACATCTCTTGTTTGCGGGCGTCCGGACCGCTGCCACGGCCGCTCCTGACCAACCCGAACCCTCTTCATCACCCGCGTGTGCTTCCCGCCCCAAATGGTCAGTGTCGCATTCATGCCCGGCCGGAGCGGACGCGACATCTCACTGGCGCCGGCATTGAAGCGGCGCGCCGGCCGAGAGAGCGTCACCCGCGCCGCTTCCTGGTGCACACAACTGCTCCATGTTCAAAGGTCGCAATAGCCGGCCACAACATGCATGGAAAAAGTTCTTGGGAGTCCGTGCTACAGCTAGCTGTCTTCCCCCAACTTGTCAATCTCTTCTAGTAGTGCTAGTACTCCATGGCACGATCCATCAACAAGCAGGCGGGAAAGTTATCGTATACTCAGTTTGCGGTGAGTGGCATGCCGAGCGACCGTGTGGGGTCGAGCCGTGGAGGAGGGTGAGACACGAACGCGACAAACGTGATTTAAACATTAGTTTTGCTCGATGGTGCGATCCAACGAAAAGAAATGTTGGTTTCTCTCCATTTCCATTTTTTATCTAGAAAAACGGAAACTTTCCACTCTATTTTAATTCCTACTCCAAGGTTGCCCCGTTACAACATTCCATCAAATACAAAGGAAAAGTAACACGCATGTTGATGCATCTCAATGATTCACAGATCATAGGCAATATTTACTTCACAACTAAAGACAAAAGTTGTGAGAGCAAGTACGAAAGAAAAACTACTGATGGGGTCACTATGACCTAAACCCTAAACCCTAAACATGATTTAATTTCCTGGCTAGGTAGAACTTGTCGAAGGAAAGATGGCTGGCACCCTCGGATGATACGATGCTTTTGTGAAGTTCCACTAAAATCGAGCTGAGCATCCCTGATGGCAAAGAAGTTGAAGAAGTGTGATTAGAATAATAGTACTAGCACTAGTTCATGAGACATAAAATCATCACAAGTAGAAGCCAGTAGAAGTAGAGAAAGATCGACATGGAGATGGAGCTACGTGGGGAGCTGTGACAGCGGAGCAAGCCGGCTCCAAAAATAAGATGGACTACCTGGGACGTCGGGCTGTAGCTAGAAGGGCGGTTGGGACACGACATCGTCCCATACCGCGGTGACCCCCGATTGGGATGCACCTACTGTGGGTTTTCTCCCTTGCCGATGTCGACCGCGTCTACGCAGAACATTGTTCCCTTCCCCCAGTTGCGGGATCAGGCCGGATATGTGACCAGCGGTATGGCCACCGTCATTCTATGCTTGTGAAGAGAGCAACCCAAGCAAGCAGGCTTGTAGCTTAGGCTCATGCTAGTGTATATATAGTGGTTTTCCTTTTCTCTCCATATCAACCATTTTATATTGCATACATGTCATTGAAGAGTGAAATGATGGTTGCTTCTTCTGACTAACTTACTCTGTGATTTGACTGCTCCTTAGGGGCCCCTACACGTACTCCCCCTACGTGTATGCAATAGTGACACGTACACATTGACGCAAAAACGTGTGCGACGCCCTAATGCATCCATGTACGAGCACACGATGGAACACACACGGTCACGCTCAAGTGCTCAACCTACATGTGCATGCACACACATACTCAGCCAGGGTGAGCTAGTGACCGTATAAAGACCGGAAAATGTATATATTGAGCGCAATGAGCATATTATGAAGTCCACCGACCATATTTTTAAAAATATATAGTGACGGACAGTGTATTTATCTCATTTGAAATTAAGCCATATTAACTGGAGAGGAGGCAGTATGGACTAGCATTACCTTGATGTGTCCCGTCAACTTGCCGAACGAGGAGAAGCTTGCAGGATGGAAGAAGCTTGCGCGCGGTGGCTCGTAGGACAAGGAGAAACCTTTGACTAATGCAAGCTCTCCCTCGCTCAGGCTGTGGACATGCAACAGTTAATTCGGTGTCAGATTGCCAGAAGCATACACTATACTAGTACTATTATTGTTCGACTTCCCGAAGAGGCGAACAGCCAAGCGCAAAGTTCACTAGTACTAGTACTACTACTATAGTCTATAGAGGTATGTACTATACTGGTACTAGGAACCAGATGGAGGAGCGTCTGCACTCTTATTATATTTTTAAAATTTCCTAAAGAAATCTTCAACACATTTGGTTCTCTTCGAGGGTTCTCGCATGTGATAATGGAAATTGATTGCATGGAACACTCACCACAATTCTCGCTTAATTCTGTCTCATATCATGTTACAAATAGGAGTGCTCGGTAATATTTCCTCTTTTTTTGTTATTCGGCATGTAAACAGGTCAGCAAACCTTGCGGCGCATCTTTGTGCGAACCGTGCTTGCTGCACTTTGAATGTGGCCGAGAGCTGGCGTGATGAAACACCTCGCTTCCTACTTCTTGTTTTGCGGGGTATGTCGCTTCCTAGTGACCTGTGTCTTGGCTGATCGTCCCAAGAATGCTTATATATGAATAAAGCTCTCTCATTTACCCGCAAAAAGATTATGCCATATTAACCGTAAAGGAGGGAGTATGGACTAGCACTACTTTTTGGTGTGTCTCGTCAACTCACAGAACAAGGAGAAGCTTGCAGGAAAAGGTGAAGGCCTTTTGACTAATGCAACCTACCCTCGCCCAGGCGGTGGACATGCATTAGTTTATTCGGTGTCAGATTGCCAGAGGCATACACTATAGTACCCAATATGCAGAGTACCATTATTTCTCGACTTCACGAAGAGGCGAAGAGCCAAGCGCAAGCTACGAGTAGTACTACTACTAGAACCGCATGGTGGAGCATCTATACTCTTATTTTTTTAATCCTTGATAAAGTAAATTTATTCGGGAGAAGGGCGGAAAACAGTAGCCCAACATGTAATGATGATATCGATCAACCATGCTAGAATATATCTTGGCCTCCGTGCGAGCACGTCTGTGTGTTCTTGCTCCGCGTCTCTCTCAAGGAACGGAGGGTTGGCCATTTTGCCATCAATTGGGATCGGTTTGCTCACACTCCGGTCCCAGATGTCAGTGATATGCCAAGAGGAGGTGCGTTGACCGACTGGCCATACGCGTACTTGGTTTTGCACCTTCATAGTACTACTCCTCCCTCCATCACAGTTTACAGGGCGCGCTTCATTATGATTGATACGTCTCCAACGTATCTATAATTTTTGATTGTTCCATGCTATTATATTATCTGTTTCGAATGATTATGGGCTTTATTATACACTTTCATATTACTTTTGGGACTAACCTATTAACAGGAGGCCCAACCCATATTGTTGTTTTATTGCCTGTTTCAGTATTTCGATGAAAAGGAATATCAAACGAAGTCCAAACGGAATGAAACCTTCGGCAGCGTGATTTTTTGGAAGAATATCACCCA
>NC_041393.1:634260923-634304036 GCF_002162155.2 Triticum dicoccoides
CGACTTCTTTCACCTATATAGTCCCACGTACCCTAAAAACATCCACGGAGAAGATAGATCGGGAGTTCCGCCGCCGCAAGCCTCTGTATCCACTAAAAACCTCTCGGGAGCCTGTTCCGGCACCCTGCCAGAGGGGGGATCCCTCATAGGCGGCCATCTTCATCATCCCTACGCTCTCCATGACGAGGAGGGAGTAGTTCATCCTCGGGGCTGAGGGTATGTACCAGTAGCTATGTGTTTGATCTCTCTCTCTCGTGTTCTCTCTATGGCACGATCTTGATGTATCGCGAGCTTTGCTATTATAGTTGGATCTTCTCATGTTTCTCCCCCTCTACTCTCTTGTGATGAATTGAGTTTTCCTCTTGAAGTTATCTTATCGGATTGAGTCTTCAATGATTTGAGAACACTTGATGTATGTTTTGCCGTGATTATTTGTGGTGATAATGGGATATCATCTGCCACTTGATGTATGTTTTGGTGACCAACTTGCGGGTTCTGCCCATGAACCTATGCATAGGGGTTGGCACACATTTTCGTCTTGACTCTCTGATAGAATCTTTGGGGCACTCTTTGAAGTACTTTGTGTTGGTTGAATAGATGAATCTGAGATTGTGTGATGCATATCGTATAATCATGCCCACGGATACTCGAGGTGACAATGGAGTATCAAGGTGACATTAGGGGTTTGGTTGATTTGTGTCTTAAGGTGTTATTCTGTTATGAACTCTATAATAGATTGAGTGGAAAGAATAGCTTCATGTTATTTTACTACGACCTCTTGAATAGATAGAACAGAAAGGATAACTTTGAGGTGGTTTCGTACCCTACCTTAATCTCTTCGTTCGTTCTCCGTTATTAGTGTCTTTGGAGTGACTCTTTGTTGCATGTTGAGGGATTTTTATATGATCTATCTATGTTATTATTGTTGAGAGAACTTGCACTAGTGAAAGTATGAACCTTAGGCCTTGTTTCCTATCATTGCAATACCATTTACGCTCACTTTTATCATTAGTTACCTTGCTGTTTTTATAATTTCAGATTAAAAATACCTTTATCTACCATCCATATTGCACTTGTATCACCATCTCTTCGCCGAACTAGTGCACTAATACAATTTACAATTGTATTGGGTGTGTTGGGGACACAAGAGACTCTTTGTTATTTGGTTGCAGGGTTATTTGAGAGAGACCATTTTCATCCTATGCCTCCTACGGATTGATAAACCTTAGGTCATCCACTTGAGGGAAATTTGCTACTGTCCGACAGACTTGTGCACTTGCAGGCCCAACAACGTCTACAAGAAGAAGGTTGTGTAGTAGACATCAAGCTCTTTTCTGTCGCTGTTGCTAGGGAGGTGAGTGCTTGAAGGTATATCTTTAGATCTTGCAATCGAATCTTTTTGTTTCTTGTTTTATCACTAGTTTAGTTTATAAAAGAAAACTACAAAAAATGGATTTGAGTTTGTCTCATATGCTTCATCTTTTTAATATCTTTCGTGAGAATGATGGAAAGGAAAATTGTGCTCAAGTGCTAGAAGAAGAATGCATTAGAATGTTTGGTACTAGATCTTTGTATGATGAGCATGATTACAATGTTGTTAGTATGAATTCTTTGAATACCCATGATGCTTATGATATGAAAAGGCCCAAGCTTGGGGAAGCTATGTTTGATGAGGATGATATTTGAGAATATATTTGCTAAAATTAATGTTTGTCCCAAGCTTGGGGATGCTACGTTTAATGAATATGATATTTTTAGCCTCCCAAGTTTTGATATGCAAAGTTGTTATGATGATAGCATGCCTTGTACCTATGATGATTATATTGATGAAAGTGGGTTTGGAAGAGTGCCAACTTTAGGAAGTAGTGATCCCACTATTTTGGAGGATGTTGAATCTTATAATATTTATGAAAGTGGATTTGGAAGAGCGTCAACTTTATTTAGTGATGATTCCACTACCTTGGGAGAGGTTTCAATCGATTATGATGAGAAGAAGTTGCTACTTATGATGATTATTGTGATGAAACTTATGCTATAAAAAGTTGCTTATGAGATTAGCTGCCATTTTTTACTGGAGAGTGATTTTAGGTTGATTCTTTTTGCAGATGATTAATAGACAAATTACTCAGGTCCGCCAATTTATTTCAGAATTTTTGAGTCAGAAGTATACGTTTGATACGGATTACTACAGACTATTCTGTTTTTGACAGATTCTGTTTTCTATGTGTTGTTTGCTTATTTTGATGAATCTATGAGTAGTATCGGAGGGTATAAACCATAGAGAAGTTAGAATACAGTAGATATTACACCAATATGAATAAAGAATGAGTTCATTACAGTACCTAAGTGGTGATTTATTTTCTTATACTAACGGAGCTTACGAGTTTTGTGTTGAGTTTTGTGTGGTTGAAGTTTTCAAGTTTTGGGTAAAGATTCGATGGACAATGGAATAGGGAGTGGAAAAGAGCCTAAGCTTGGGGATGACCAAGGCACCCCAAGTTAATGTCCAAGGACAACCAAGAGCCTAAGCTTGGGGATGCCCAGGAAGGCATCCCCTCTTTCGTCTTCGTTCATCGGTAACTTTACTTGGAGCTATATTTTTATTCGCCATATGATATGTGTTTTGCTTGGAGCGTCATTTTATTTTGTTAGTATTTGCTTTCTATTATTTAGATTAATGTTTGGCATATTTATTTTCAAAAAAAATGTCAAGGATAGCCTTTGCCTTGCTTATTTTGCTAGTATGCTTGTTGATGTTTGAAAACAGAAAGTTTACCGCTGTTGCAAAAATTCCCTAGAAAAGTAAGAGAATAGTATAATGTTGAAACTTTTTGCATATTAAGATATGATAAAGTTATTACAGTGGGAATTTTTTCTCATAATTTTTGGAGTTAGGGAAGTATTGATACTCTTGCATTCTTTACAGACTGTACTGTTTTGGCAGATTGCTATTATGGTTGCATTGTTTGCATATGTTTGCTTGTTTAATGATTCTATTTGAGGATAGGAGTATTAAATATGCAGAGGCATTTAGTATGCATTGTTGAATAATAATTTTAGTGATTTGTTACAGTAGAAAATGATAAGGTTTTGCATTGGTTTATACTAACCTATCTCACGAGCTCTTGTTGAGTTTGTTGTGGATGAAGCTTTTTGATAAAAAGTGAAACCATGATATGAGAGGAATTAAGGAGACACAAAAGCTCAAGCTTGGGGATGCCCAAGGCACCCCAAGATAATATTTCAAGAAGTCTCGAGCATCTATACTTGGGGATGCCCCGGTAGGCATCCCACCTTTCTTCTTCAACAACTATCGGTTAGTATCGGTTGAGCCTAAGTTTTTGCTTCTTCACATGAGTTGTGCTATCCTTGGAATTTTATTTTATTTTTCTTTGCTTGTTGTTTGAATAAAATACCAAGATCAGAAATCCTTAAATGAGAGAATCTTTGCATAGTTGCATAATTATTTAGCTACTCATTGATCTTCACTTGTATCTTGTTGGAGTAGTTTATCGTTTGCTCTAGTGCTTCACTTATATTATTTTGAGAGTCTTAAACAACATGGTAATTTGAATGAAAACTATCATTGGAGGTGAATTGGATGCTATGATAAATTTGATACTTGATAGTTGTTTTGAGATGTGGACGTAGTGATATTAAAGTCATGCTATTTGGGTGATTATGAATTTAAAGAATGCTTGTGTTGAAGTTAGCAAGTCCCGTAGCATGCACGTATGGTTAAAGTTGTGTAACAAATTTGAAACATGAAGTGTACCTGGCTTGTGCAACCTTATGAGTGGCGGTCGGGGACGAGCGATGGTCTTTTCCTACCAATCTATCCCCCTAGGAGCATGCGCGTAGTTCTTGATTTTTGATGACTTCTAAATTTTTGCAATAAGTATATGAGTTCTTTTGACTAATGTTGAGTCCATGGATTATACGCACTTTTACCTTTCCACCATTGCTAGCCTCTTCGGTACCATGCATTGCCCTTTCTCACCTTGAGAGTTGGTGCAAACTTCGCCGGTGCATCCAACCCCCGTGATAGATACGCTCTATCACACATAAACCTCCTTATATCTTCCTCAATACAGCCACCATACCTACCTATTATGGCATTTCCATAGCCATTCCGAGACATATTGCCATGCAACTTTCCACCATTCCATTCATCATCATCATGACATACTTTACTTTTGTCATATTGCCATTGCATGATCATGTAGTTGACATCGTATTTGTGGCAAAGCCACGATACATTATTTTTCATACATGTCACTCTTGATTCATTGCACCATCCCGGTACACTGCCGGAGGCATTCATATAGAGTCATATCTTGTTCTAGTTTCGAGTTGTAATTCCTGTGTTGTATTCAATAAAAGTGTGATGATCATCATTATTAGAGCATTGCCCAAAAAGAAAAAAAGAAACGAAAAAAAGAAAAAAGGCCAAAAGAAAAAAAAGAAGGCCCAAAAAAAGGGCAATGCTACTATCTCTTTTTCCACACTTGTGCTTCAAAGTAGCACCTTGTTCTTCATGTAGTGAGTCTCATATATTGTGCTTCAAAGTAGCACCATGTTTTTCATGTAGAGAGTCTCATGTGTTATCACTTTCATATACTAGTGGGAATTTTTCATTATAGAACTTGGCTTGTATATTCTTATGATGGGCTTACTCAAATGCCCTAGGTCTTCGTGATCAAGCAAGTTGGATGCACACCCACTAGTTTTCTTTTGTTGAGCTTTCATTCATTCATAGATCTAGTGCATCCGTTGCATGGCAATCCCTACTCCTCATGTTGACATCAATTGATGGGCATCTCCATAGCCCGTTGATTATCCTCGTCAATGTGAGACTTTCTCCTTTTTTGTCTTCTCCACACAATCCCCAATCATTATTCTATTCCACCCATAGTGCTATATCCATGGCTCACGCTCATGTATTGCGTGAAGGTTGAAAAAGATTGAGATTATTTAAGTACGAAACAATTGCTTGGCTTGTCATCGGGGGTATAGAAGTTGGGAACATCTTTGTGTGACGAAAATGAAGCAAAGCCTAACCATATGATTTTGTAGGGATGAACTTTCTTTAGCCATGTTATTTTGAGAAGACATGATTGCTTTATGAGTATGCTTGAAGTATTACTATTTCTTTTGTCAATACGAACTTTTATTTTGAATCATTTGGATCTGAACATTCATGCCACAATAAAGAGAAATACATTGAGAATCATGCTAGGTAGCATTCCACATCAAAAATTCTGTTTTTATCATTTACCTACTCGAGGACGAGCAGGAATTAAGCTTGGGGATGCTTGATACGTCTCCAACTATCTATAATTTTTGATTGTTCCATGCTATTATATTATCTGTTTTGAATGGTTATGGGCTTTATTATACACTTTTATATTACTTTTCGGACTAACCTATTAACCGGAGGCCCAGCCCATATTGCTGTTTTATTGCCTGTTTCATTATTTCGAAGAAAAGGACTATCAAACGGAGTCCAAACGGAATGAAACCTTCGGCAGCGTGATTTTTTGGAAGAATATCACCCATGAGACTTGGAGTTCACGTCAGAAGAGCCTCGAGGAGGCCAGCAGATAGGAGGGCTCCCCCCTACTGGGCGCGCCCCCTGTCTCGCGAGCCCCTCGAGCACCTCCCGACCGACTTCTTTCGCCTATATAGTCCCACGTACCCTAAAAACATCCACGGAGAAGATAGATCGGGAGTTCTGCCGTTGCAAGCCTTTGTAGCCACCAAAAACCTCTCGGGAGCCCGTTTCGGCACCCTGCCGGAGGGGGGATCCCTCACCGGTGGCCATCTTCATCATCCTGGCGCTCTCGATGACGAGGAGGGAGTAGTTCACCCTCGGGGCTTAGGGTATGTACCAGTAGCTATTTGTTTGATCTCTCTCTCTCGTGTTCTCTCTATGGCACGATCTTGACGTATCGCGAGCTTTGCTATTATAGTTGGATCTTATGATGTTTCTCCCCCTCTACTCTCTTGTGATGAATTGAGTTTTCCTCTTGAAGTTATCTTATCGGATTGAGTCTTTAATGATTTGAGAACACTTGATGTATGTCTTGCCGTGATTATTTGTGGTGACAATGGGATATCATGTGCCACTTGATGTATGTTTGGTGACCAACTTGCGGGTTCCGCCCATGAACCTATGCATAGGGGTTGGCACACGTTTTCGTCTTGACTCTCCGATTGAAACTTTGGGGCACTCTTTGAAGTACTTTGTGTTGGTTGAATAGATGAATCTGAGTTTGTGTGATGCATATCGTATAATCATGCCCACAGATACTTGAGGTGACAATGGAGTATCTAGGTGAAATTAGGGTTTTGGTTGATTTGTGTCTTAAGGTGTTATTCTAGTATGAACTCTATGATAGATTGAGCTGAAAGAATAGCTTCATGTTATTTTACTACGAACTCTTGAATAGGTAGAACAGAAAGGATAACTTTGAGGTGGTTTCGTACCTTACCATAATCTCTTCGTTCATTCTCCGCTATTAGTGTCTTTGGAGTGACTCTTTGTTGCATGTTGAGGGATTGTTATATGATCTTTCTATGTTATTATTGTTGAGAGAACTTGCACTAGTGAAAGTATGAACCTTAGGCCTTGTTTCCTATCATTGCAATACCGTTTACGCTCACTTTTATCATTAGTTACCTTGCTGTTTTTATAATTTCAGATTACAAATACCTTTATCTACCATCCATATTGCACTTGTATCACCATCTCTTCGCCAAACTAGTGCACCTATACAATTTACCATTGTATTGGGTGTGTTGGGGACACAAGAGACTCTTTGTTATTTGGTTGCAGGGTTGTTTGAGAGAGACCATCTTCATCCTACGCCTCCCACGGAATGATAAACCTTAGATCATCCACTTAAGGGAAAATTGCTACTATCCTACAAACCTGTGCACTTGCAGGCCCAACAACGTCTACAAAAAGAAGACATCAATGATGGATTTCTATCAATGCATTTCCACCACCAGAGAAACTTTAGACGCGTTTGGTTTAATGCTCAATTAATTAGGGCGTGGTAACCGCAATCATGTCCACAATTTTCTCTCGATGTACTATGGAGTGGAGTAAGTGCATGTTGTGTACCCGGGGTGGAAGCACTGCATGCATGTGTGTATGCATTATTTCCTCTAGTAATAGATGCTGCTCTATAACTACCAATGCTATTTTTCAGGTCGATCGCTAGTCGCCTTGGTTCCAGAGATTGTTTCTTTTTCTGAAGCGCCTGAGGGAGTCCTGGATTAGGGGGTATCCGGACAGCTGGACTATATACATCGTGCGGACTATTGAAGCGTGAAGATACAAGACTCAAGACTCCGGCCCGTGTCCGGATGGGATTCTCCTTTGCGTGGAAGACATGCTTGGCGATCCGGATATTGTATTTCCTTCCTTGTAATCGACTCCATGTAAACCCTAGCTCTCTCCGGTGTCTATATAAACTAGAGAGGATGGTCCTTAGGAGGCTGATCACATTTACAATCATGCCATCATAGGCTAGCTCCTAGGGTTTAGCCTCTACGATCTCGTGGTAGATCTACTCTTGTACTACTCATATCTTCAATATTAATCAAGTAGGAAGCAGGGTTTTACCTCCATTGAGAGGGCCCGAACCTGGGTAAACATTGTGTCCCTTGCTTCCTGTTACCATCAGCCCGAGAAGCACAGATCGGGACCCCCTACCCGAGATCTGCCGGTTTTGACACCAACATTGGCGCTTTCATTGAGAGTTCCTCTATGTCATCACTTCGAGGCTTGATGGCGTCTTCAATCTCCAACAACACGGTCCAGGGCGAGACTTTTCTCCCCAGATAGATCTTTGTGTTCGGCGGCTTCGCACTGCGGGCCAATTCACTTAGTCATCTGGAGCAGATCGACAGCTACGCCCCTGGCCACCAGATCAGGTTCGGAAACTTGAACTACATAGAGGATATTCGCGGAGACTTGATCTTCGACGGATTCGGCCCAGTGCCAGGAGCGCTGGACAATCACAACGAGCACGGCCTAGACCTGCTGTCGGACAATGCTCGGGACATCACCCCTACAGTAGCCCCGGATCTAAATCCGGAGCAGGTTGCGTTGCCCAAGGACGGAGGGGTAGACCCCGCCCCGCAGGCCACATACTCATCGGCGGTGGAGCCGAACACAAGTCTCACCTCTGGGGAGGCCTGTAACCCCAGGCCCCCGGACTCGTATCTGGTTGTTGGTTCCGGTCCGCACACCCTCGAGCTAGCCGAGCAAGGTTGGGCTCCGGTAATGGAGTTTACCGCTGCGGACATCTTTCAGCACTCGCCCTTTGGCAACATGATGAACTCATTATGTTGGAAATATGCCCTAGAGGCAATAATAAATTAGTTATTATTATATTTCCTTGTTCATGATAATCGTTTATTATCCATGCTATAATTGTATTGATAGGAAACTCAGATACATGTGTGGATACATAGACAACACCATGTCCCTAGTAAGCCTCTAGTTGACTAGCTTGTTGATCAATAGATTGTTACGGTTTCCTGACCATGGACATTGGATGTCATTGATAACGGGATCACATCATTAGGAGAATGATGTGATGGACAAGACCCAATCCTAAGCCTAGCACAGAGATCGTGTAGTTCGTATGCTAAAGCTTTTCTAATGTCAAGTATCTTTTCCTTAGACCATGAGATTGTGCAACTCCCGGATACCGTAGGAATGCTTTGGGTGTACCAAACGTCACAACGTAACTGGGTGACTATAAAGGTGCACTACAGGTATCTCCGAAAGTGTCTGTTGGGTTGGCACGAATCGAGACTGGGATTTGTCACTCCGTGTAAATGGAGAGGTATCTCTGGGCCCACTCGGTAGGACATCATCATAATGTGCACAATGTGACCAAGGGGTTGATCACGGGATGATGTGTTATGGAACGAGTAAAGAGACTTGCCGGTAACGAGATTGAACAAGGTATTGGTATACCGACGATCGAATCTCGGGCAAGTACAATACCGCTAGACAAAGGGAATTGTATACGGGATCGATTGAGTCCTTGACATCGTGGTTCATCCGATGAGATCATCATGGAACATGTGGGAGCCAACATGGGTATCCAGATCCCGCTGTTGGTTATTGACCGGAGAACGTCTCGGTCATGTCTACATGATTCCCTAACCCGTAGGGTCTACACACTTAAGGTTCGATGACGTCTAGGGTTATAAAGGAAGTTTGTATGTGGTTACCGAATGTTGTTCGGAGTCCCGGATGAGATGCCGGACGTCAGGAGGAGTTCCGGAATGGTCCGGAGGTAAAGATTTATATATGGAAAGTTGTTGTTCGGGTTCCGGAAAAAGTTCGGGTTTTTTCGGTATTGTACCGGGAAGCTTCCAGAAGGTTCCGTAGGATTCCGGAGGGGTCCAAAAGTCCGGAAATTGTTCCACCACGTCCAATACAGTAGCATGGGCTGTAGGGGGGCGCCCTAGCCTTAATGGGCCAGGGGCACCAGCCCCCCCAAGGCCCATGCGCATGGGAGGGGGGAAACACTAAGGGGGGGGGCCTCCACTTGACTTGGGAGGCACTCCTTCCCCCCTTGGCCGCACCCCTTCCTTGGAGGAAGGGGCAAGGCTGCGCCTCCCCCCTCTCCCTTGCCCCTAAATATAGTGGAGGGGAGGGAGGGCAGCCGCACCTGAAGCCCTGGCGCCTCTCTCCCTCCCGTGACACCTCCTCCTATCCTGCAGGTGCTTGGCGAAGCCCTGCAGGATTGCCACGCTCCTCCACCACCACCACGCCATCGTGCTGCTGCTGGATGGAGTCTTCCTCAACCTCTCCCTCTCTCCTTGCTGGATCAAGGCGTGGGAGACGTCACCGGGCTGTACGTGTGTTGAACGCGGAGGTGCCGTCCGTTCGGCACTAGGATCTCCGGTGATTTGGATCACGACGAGTACAACTCCTTCAACCCCGTTCTCTTGAACGCTTCCGCTTAGCGATCTACAATGGTATGTAGATGCACTCTCCTTCCCCTCATTGCTGGTTTCTCCATAGATAGATCTTGGTGGCACGTAGGAAAATTTTGAATTTCTGCTACGTTCCCCAACAGTGGCATCATGAGCTAGGTCTATTGCGTAGATTCTTTGCACGAGTAGAACACAAAGTAGTTGTGGGCGTTGATTTTGTTCAATATGCTTACCGTTACTAGTCCAATCTTGTTTCGACGGTATTGTGGGATGAAGCGGCCCGGACCGACCTTACACGTACACTTACGTGAGACAGGTTCCACCGACTGACATGCACTTGGTGCATAAGGTGGCTAGCGGGTGCCAGTCTCTCCCACTTTAGTCGGAACGGATTCGATGAAAAGGGTCCTTATGAAGGGTAAATAGCAATTGGCATATCACGTTGTGGTTTTGCGTAGGTAAGAAACGTTCTTGCTAGAAACCCATAGCAGCCACGTAAAACATGCAAACACCAATTAGAGGACGTCTAACTTGTTTTTGCAGGGTATGCTATGTGATGTGATATGGCCAAGAAGAATGTGATGAATGATATGTGATGTATGAGATTGATCATGTTCTTGTAATAGGAATCACGACTTGCATGTCGATGAGTATGACAACCGGCAGGAGCCATAGGAGTTGTCTTTATTTATTGTATGACCTGCGTGTCATTGAACAACGCCATGTAATTACTTTACTTTATTGCTAACCGGTAGCCATAGTAGTAGAAGTAATAGTTGGCGAGACAACTTCATGAAGACACGATGATGGAGATCATGATGATGGAGATCATGGTGTCATGCCGGTGACGATGATGATCATGGAGCCCCGAAGATGGAGATCAAAAGGAGCAAAATGATATTGGCCATATCATGTCACTATTTGATTGCATGTGATGTTTATCATGTTTATGCATCTTGTTTACTTAGAACGACGGTAGTAAATAAGATGATCCCTTACAACAATTTCAAGAAGTGTTCTCCCCTAACTGTGCACCGTTCCTAAAGTTCGTCGCTTCTAAGCACCACGTGATGATCGGGTGTGATGGATTCTTACGTTCACATACAACGGGTGTAAGACAGTTTTACACATGCAAAACACTTAGGGTTAACTTGACGAGCCTAGCATGTACAGACATGGCCTCGGAACACAGAGCCGAAAGGTCGAGCATGAGTCGTATAGTAGATACGATCAACATGAAGATGCTCACCGATGATGACTAGTCCGTCTCACGTGATGATCGGACACGGCCTAGTTGACTCGGATCATGTAATCACTTAGATGACTAGAGGGATGTCTATCTGAGTGGGAGTTCATAAGATGAACTTAATTATCCTGAACATAGTCAAAAGACCTTTTGCAAATTATGTCGTAAGCTCGCGCTTTAGTTCCACTGTTTACATATGTTCCTAGAGAAAATATAGTTGAAAGTTGATAGTAGCGATTATGCGATCAGTAGAAAGCTTATGTCCTTAATGCACCGCTCAGTGTGCTGAACCCCAAACGTCGTTTGTCGATGTTGCGAACATCGGACATACACGTTTTGATAACTACGTGATAGTTCAGTTAAATGGTTTAAGTAGAGGCACCAAATACGTTTTTTGAAATGTCACGGAACATATGAGATGTTTCGAGGGCTGAAATTGGGATTTCAGGCTCGTGCCCACGTCAAGAGGTATAAGACCTCCGACGATTTTCTTAGCCTGCAAACTAAGGGAGAAAAGCTCAATCGTTGAGCTTGTGCTCAGATTGTCTGAGTGCAACAATCACTTGAATCGAGTGGGATTTGATCTTCCAGATGAGATAGTGATGTTTCTCCAAAGTCATTGCCACCAAGCTGCTAGAGCTTCATGATGAACTATAACATATCAGGGATAGATATGATGATCCTTGAGGTATTCGTGATGTTTGACACCGCGAAAGTAGAAATCAAGAAGGAGCATCAATTGTTGATGGTTGGTGAAACCACTAGTTTCAAGAAGGGCAAGGGCAAGAAGGGATACTTCATGAAATAGAAAATCAGTTGCTGCTCTAATGAAGAAACCCAAGGTTGAACCCAAACCCGAGACTAAGTGCTTCTGTAATAATGGGAACAGTCACTGGAGCGGAATTACCCTAGATACTTTGTAGATGAGAAGGCTGGCAAGGTCGATCGAAGTATATTGGATATACAGTATGTTAATGTGTACTTTACTAGTACTCCTAGTAGCACCAGGGTATTAAGATATCGGTTCGGTCGCTAAGTGTTAGTAACTCGAAATAAAAGGCTACAGAATAAACGGAGACTAGCTAAAGGTGACCTGACGATATGTGTTGGAAGTGTTTCCAAGTTTGATGTGATCAAACATCGCATGCTCCCTCTACCATCAAGATTAGTATTAAACCTGAATAATTGTTATTTGGTGTTTGCGTTGAGCATAGACATGATTGGATTATGTCTATCACAATATGGTTATTCATTGAAGGAGAATAATGGTTACTCTATTTGAATAATGCCTTCAATGGTCTTGCACCTAAATGGTTTATTGAATCTCGATAGTAGTCATACACATTTTCATGCCAAAAGATATAAGATAGTAATGATAGTACCACTTACTTGTGGCACTGCCATGTAAGTCATATTGGTATAAACCGCATGAAGAAGCTCCATGTTGATGGATCTTTGGACTCACTCGTTTTTTGAAAAGTTTGAGACATGCGAACCATGTCTGTTGGTGTATACGCATGAAGAAACTCCATGCAAGATGGATCGTTTGGATTCACTTGATTTTGAATCACTTGAGATATGCAAATCATACCACATGGGCAAGATGACTGAAAAGCCTCGTTTTCAGTGAGATGGAACAAGATAGCAACTTGTTGGAAGTAACACATCTTGATGTAAGCAGTCCAATGAGTGCTGAGGCATGCAGTGAATATCGTTATGTTCTTACTTCATAGATGATTCGAGTAGATGTTGAGTATATTTACTTGATGAAACGCAAGTCTGAATTATTGAATGGTTCAAGTAATTTCAGAGTGAAGTTGAAGATCATTGTGACAAGAGGATAAAATGTCTATGATATGATCATAGAGATGAGTATCTGAGTTACAAGCTTTGGCACGCAATTAAGACATTGTGGAAATTGTTTCACAATTAATACCGCCTGGAACACCATAGTGTGATGGTGTGTCCGAACATCATAGTTGCACCCTATTGGATATGGTGGGTACCATGATGTCTCTTGTCGAATTACCACTATCGTTTATGGGTTAGGCATTAGAGACAACCGCACTCACTTTAATAGGGTACCACGTAATTCCGTTGAGACGACACCGTTTGGAGAAACCTGAGTTGTCGTTTCTTGAAAGTTTGGGGCTGCGACACTTATGTGAAAAAGTTTCAGGTTGATAAGCTCGAACCCAAAGCGGATAAAATGCATCTTCATAGGACACCCAAAACAGTTGGGTATACCTCCTAATTCAGATCCGAAAGCAATAGGGATTGTTTCTTGAATTGGATCCTTTCTCGAGGAAAGGTTTCTCTCGAAAGAATTGAGTGGGAGGATGGTGGAGACTTGATGAGGTTATTGAACCGTCACTTCAACTAGTGTGTAGCAGGGCACAGGAAGTTGTTCCTGTGGCACCTACACCAACTGAAGTAGAAGCTTATGATAGTGATCATGAAGTTTCGGATCAAGTCACTACCATACCTCGTAGGGTGACAAGGATACGTACTACTTCAGAGTGGTACAGTAATCCTGTCTTGAAGGTCATGTTGCTAGACAACAATGAACCTACGAGCTATGGAGAAGCGATGGTGGGCCCAAATTCCAACAAATGGTTAGAAGCCATGAAATCCGAGATAGGATCCATGTATCAGAACAAAGCATGGACTTTGGTGGACTTGCCCAATGATCGGCAAGCCATTGAGATAAATGGATCTTTAAGAAGAAGACGGACGTGGATGGTAATGTCACCATCTATGAAGCTCGACTTGTGGCGAAGAGTTTTTCACAAGTTCAAGGAGTTGACTACGATGAGATTTTCTCATCCGTAGCGATGCTTAAAGTCCGTCGGAATCATGTTAGCATTAGCTGCATTTATGAAATCTGGCAGATGGATGTCAAGACGAGTTTCCTTACCAGGTTTCGTAAGGAAAGGTTGTATGTGATACAATCAGAAAGGTTTTGTCGGTCCTAAGGATGCTAAAAGGTATGCTAGCTCCAGCGATCCTTCCATGGACTGGAGTAAGCATCTCGGAGTTGGAATATACACTTTGATAACATGATCAAAGATTTTAGGTTTATACAAAGTTTATGAGAAACTTGTATTTCCAAAGAAGTGAGTGGGAGCACTATAGAATTTCTGATGAGTATATGTTGTTGACACATTGTTGATCAGAAATGATGTAGAATTTCTGGAAAGCATATAGGGTTATTTGAAAGGTGTTTTTCAATAGAAAACCTGGATTAAGCTACTTGAACATTGAGCATGAAGATCTATGAGGATAGATCAAAAACGCTCAATAGTACTTTCAAATGAGCATATACCTTGACATGATCTTGAAGGTGTTCAAGATGGATCAGTCATAGAAGGAGTTCTTGCCTGAGATGTAAGGTATGAAGTTAAGACTTAAAGCTCGACCACAGCAGAAAAGAGAGAGAGGACGAAGGTCGTCCCCTATGCTTGAGACGTAGGCTCTAAAGTATGCTATGCTATGTACTGCACCAGAAGTGTGCCTTGCCATGAGTCAGTCAAGGGGTACAAGAATGATCCAGGAATGGATCATTGGACAGCGGTCAAAATTGTCCTTGGAGTAAATAAGGACATGTTTCTCGATTATGGAGGTGATAAAGAGTTCGGCGTAAAGGGTTACGTCGATGCAAGCTTTAACACCTATCCGAATGACTCTGAGTAGCAAACCGGATACGTATAGTGGAAAAACCATTTGGAATAGCTCCAAGTGGAGCGTGGAAGCAGCATTTACAATATGACCTAGAGATTTGCGAAGTACATACGGGTCTGAATGTTGCAGACCCGTTGACTAAAACCTCTCTTACAAGCAAAACATGATCAAACCCCAGAACTCATTGAGTATTAATCACATGATGATGTGAACTAGTTTAGTGACATTAGTAAACTCTTTGGATGTTGGTCACATGGTGATGTGACCTATGAGTGTTAATCACATGGCGATGTGAACTAGATTATTGACTCTAGTGCAAGTGGGAGACTGTTGGAAATATGCCCTAGAGGCAATAATAAATTAGTTATTATTATATTTCCTTGTTCATGATAATCGTTTATTATCCATGCTATAATTGTATTGATAGGAAACTCAGATACATGTGTGGATACATAGACAACACCATGTCCCTAGTAAGCCTCTAGTTGACTAGCTCGTTGATCAATAGATGGTTACGGTTTCCTGACCATGGACATAGGATGTCATTGATAACGGGATCACATCATTAGGAGAATGATGTGATGGACAAGACCCAATCCTAAGCCTAGCACAGAGATCGTGTAGTTCGTATGCTAAAGCTTTTCTAATGTCAAGTATCTTTTCCTTAGACCATGAGATTGTGCAACTCCCGGATACCGTAGGAATGATTTGGGTGTACCAAACGTCACAACGTAACTGGGTGACTATAAAGGTGCACTACAGGTATCTCCGAAAGTGTCTGTTGGGTTGGCACGAATCGAGACTGGGATTTGTCACTCCGTGTAAACGGAGAGGTATCTCTGGGCCCACTCGGTAGGACATCATCATAATGTGCACAATGTGACCAAGGGGTTGATCACGGGATGATGTGTTATGGAACGAGTAAAGAGACTTGCCGGTAACGAGATTGAACAAGGTATCGGTATACCAACGATCGAATCTCGGGCAAGTACAATACCGCTAGACAAAGGGAATTGTATACGGGATCGATTGAGTCCTTGACATCATGGTTCATCCGATGAGATCATAGTGGAACATGTGGGAGCCAACATGGGTATCCAGATCGCACTGTTGGTTATTGACCGGAGAACGTCTCGGTCATGTCTGCATGATTCCCGAACCCATAGGGTCTACACACTTAAGGTTCGATGACGCTAGGGTTATAAAGGAAGTTTGTATGTGGTTATCGAATGTTGTTCGGAGTCCCGGATGAGATCCTGGACGTCACGAGGAGTTCCAGAATGGTCCGGAGGTAAAGATTTATATATGGAAAGTTGTTGTTCGGGTTCCGGAAAAAGTTCGGGTTTTTTCGGTATTGTACCGGGAAGCTTCCAGAAGGTTCCGGAGGATTCCGGAGGGGTCCAAAAGTCCGGAAATTGTTCCACCACGTCCAATACAGTAGCATGGGCTGTAGGGGGGAGCCCTAGCCTTAATGGGCTAGGGGCACCAGCCCCCCCAAGGCCCATGCGCATGGAAGGGGGGGAACCCTAAGGGGGAGGGCCTCCACTTGACTTGGGAGGCACTCCTTCCCCCCTTGGCTGCACCCCTTCCTTGGAGGAAGGGGCAAGGCTGCGCCTCCCCCCTCTCCCTTGCCCCTATATATAGTGGAGGGGAGGGAGGGCAGCCGCACCTGAAGCCCTGGCGCCTCCCTCCCTCCCGTGACACCTCCTCCTCTCCCGCAGGTGCTTGACGAAGCCCTGCAGGATTGCCACGCTCCTCCACTACCACCACGCCGTCGTGCTGCTGCTGGATGGAGTCTTCCTCAACCTCTCCCTCTCTCCTTGCTGGATCAAGGCGTGGGAGACGTCATCGGGCTGTACGTGTGTTGAACGCAGAGGTGTCGTCCGTTCGGCACTAGGATCTCCGGTGACTTGGATCACGACGAGTACGACTCCTTCAACCCCGTTCTCTTGAACGCTTCTGCTTAGCGATCTACAATGGTATGTAGATGCACTCTCCTTCCCCTCGTTGCTGGTTTCTCCATAGATAGATCTTGGTGACACGTAGGAAAATTTTGAATTTCTGCTACGTTCCCCAACACATTAAAGTCTCTCTTTTTGTCAGGAGGCTCAGGGCCAAACTATGTCCGGCTCGAGTGGGAAGCAGGTGACGAAGGAATTCGCTGCCCACCCACCACCCACTTCATTGCCATGGTCGATGATTTAACCGACGTGCTTAACTTTGACTCCAAAGACATCGGCGGTATGGACAACGATGCAGGAGACGTACAGGAGCCACCGCTCACAGGGCGGTGGACAGCCACCTCTTCATATGATATATATATGGTGGACACTCCGAAAGAAACCAATGGCGATGAGGCAACGGAGGATAACCCCTCCAAGAAGAAAGCAAAGCATGGGCGTCGCCAGCGCCGCTCCAAGCCCCGCCAAGGCAATACCGGCACCGAAGACAAAAACAAGTCGCACGGTGTCGAAGATGAATACAACCCCAATCAGCCCACCTTCGAGCAGGCCGAGCAGGAAGATGGGCAGGACAGCCCAGATGAAAAGGCGACGGGCGGGTATCCGGAGGAGGACAACTACATGCCCCCCTCCGAACACGAGATTAGCCTCAGCGACGACGAGTTCGGCGTGCCTGAGGACCCCGCGGAGCAGGAGCGCTTCAAGCGTCGGCTTATTGCCACTGCAGAGAGGCTGAAGAAGAAGAAGAAGCAGCTTCAAGCTGATCAAGACCTGCTCACAGACAGATGGACAAAAGTCCTGGCAGCCGAGGAATATGGACTCGAGCGCCACACGGCTGACCGGCCGCCTCGAGGTCGGGATAAAATGGCATATCAGCCCGAATACCAGCCCGCACCCCCGCACCAGTTTACTACGGCCCGGGGCAATACTCAGGACCTGCGTGATAGATTGGATAATACCGCAGGACAACCAAGATCGATCTACGGATCACGGGGGCGCGTTGTAGCACATGACGATGACCGTCATACCGGATACACTAACAGCAAATCCGGCCGGCTTGAACACAACCAGCCAGACTTAGCCGGACTGCGTCGTGACATAGCCCGGCACAGAGGCGCCGCACACCCCCTCTGCTTCACCGATGAAGTGATGGATCATGAATTCCCAGAAGGGTTCAAACCCGTAAATATCGAATCTTACGATGGCACAACAGACCCCGCGGTATGGATTGAAGATTTCCTTCTCCACATCCACATGGCCCGCGGAGACGATCTACATGCCATTAAGTATCATCCCCTTAAGCTCAAAGGACCCACCCGGCACTGGCTAAACAGCCTGCCCGCAAATTCCATTGGCAGTTGGGAAAACCTGGAAGACGCATTCCTTGACAACTTCTAAGGCACATATGTGCGACCTCCGGACGCCGATGACTTGAGCCACATTACTCATTAGCCTGGAGAATCAGCCATGAAATTCTGGACTTGGTTCTTAACTAAAAAGAACCAAATAGTTGATTGTCCGGATGCCGAAGCCCTGGCGGCCTTCAAGCATAATATCCGCGATGAGTGGCTCGCCCAACACCTCGGCTAGGAGAAACCCAAGTCCATGGCAGCTCTCACGACACTAATGACCCGCTTTTGCGCGGGCGAGGACAGCTAGTTGGCTCGTAGCAGCACTACGCCACATTCTGGCACTTCAGATGTCCGTGACAATAATGGAAAGCTACGGCGCAACAGACACAAGCGACAGAACAACGGCGACAACACCAAAGACGCGGCAGTCAATGCCGGATTCAGCAGATCCAAATCCGGTTGTCCGTGTCAAAACCGGCGGATCTCGGGTAGGGGGTCCCGAACTATGCATCTAGGCGGATGGTAACAGGAGACAAGGAACATGATGTTTTACCCAGGTTCGGGCCCTCTTGATGGAGGTAAAACCCTATGTCCTGCTTGATTGATATTGATATTGTGGATGTTTACAAGAGTGGATCTACCACGAGATCAGGGAGGCTAAACCCTAGAAGCTAGCCTATGGTATGATTGTAAGGGTTGATGTTGTTCGTCCTATGGACTAAAGCCATCCGGTTTATATAGACACCGGAGAGGGCTAGGGTTACATAGAGTCGGTTACAATGGTAGGAGATCTACATATCCGTATCGCCAAGCTTGCCTTCCACGCCAAGGAAAGTCCCATCCGGACACGGGACGAAGTCTTCAATCTTGTATCTTCATAGTCTTGGAGTCCGGTCGATGATGATAGTTCGGCCGATGATAGTTCGGCCGATGGTGGTAGTCCGGCTATCCGGACACCCCCTAATCCAGGACTCCCTCAGTAGCCCCTGAACCAGGCTTCAATGACGATGAGTCCGGCGCGCATATTGTTCGGCATTGCAAGGCGGGTTCCTCCTCCGAATAATTCATAGAAGATTGTGAACACCAGGATAGTGTCCGGCTCTGCAAAATAAATTCCACATTCCATCGTAGAGACAATAATATAAACACAAGTTCAATCTGCTGACGTTTTTTGCGGCATGACGTCACACCACTACCAAGCCATTACTTGAATCGTTTTTTATTTTACCACCTCAGCGCATTTAGCGAAGTGGTTTCCTTGGCACGTCTTGTCGAAGCAGAGATCGTGTTCCCCCTTAATCCGGGATTCTCATCAATACGAACGTGGGTAACCCAACCGCGCCCGTCTCCACGCCCCCTCTATCGAAGGCGAGTCCCAAACGGTCACGGAGACGGCTCTTGGTATTCTCCCTCTTTATAACGGGACCAAGGCTCATTTCTTTTCTTCAATCCTCCATCGAATCCTCTACCTGCTCCAAGTTCCAGCACCTAGAGCCCCAGATTCGAGCGCTTCGGACCTTCAACGATGTCCGGTTCCGACCTCCAGGGCCGGTGGATGCCCTCCTCCGTCACGGAGGAGGACGTGCTAAAGCTGCGGGAGGCCAAGTACCTGACTTACGAGATTTCGCACAGGTTGCCTTCCGAAGGGCAGGCCATCCCCACCCCCGAGCTCGGCGAGTATGTTTTTTTTGTATCCCACCTCCGTCGGGGTTTAGGCTTCCCGATGGATCCTTTTGTAAGAGGGTTCATGTTTTACTATGGTTTGGAATTCCACGATTTGGCTCCGGAGTCCATCCTCCATATCTCCGCATTTATCGTCGTCTGCGAAGCCTTCCTCCGCGTCACCCCTCACTTCGGCCTGTGGCTGAAGACCTTCAATGTGGTGCCGAAGATAATCGGGGGCGTCAAGCGGAGTGCGGCGGGGCGGCCGTCAGTAGGAGGGCCGATGCCCCGTGGCCCGCAGGCTCCTTCCAAGAGGAGCTTGGCTTGTGGCAGCAAGAGTGGTTCTATATCACCGTTCCGAGGGGCCGCAAACAAAAGCCGCCGCCCTTATTCTGCCTGGGACCTCCACAACGGTTGATGTCGTGGGTCAACCAAGGGCTCAACTGGGGGCCATCAAAGGATGTGCCCCTACTGCAGGGCCGGATTCGAGATCTCCAGGCGAGGGAAATCGATCTGGTCGTGGTGATGCAGGTTATGCTGATCAGGCGTTACTTGCCCTGCAAACGCCGTCCTCTCCGACTATGGGAATTTAATCCGGAGGGACCATGGATTCTTCAACACTTCATGGGTAGCGGAAGAGGCGCGTCCGGAATTGACCGAGGATGCTGGCCTAAGCTGCAATCGCCCGGATACTCAAGTAAGTAGCTCCAAGTCCGGACATACCGTTTATTTGCCTTTCGATGATTCGCCTTATGACAAATTTCCTTCCAAACAGGAGTGGGTAGCGGAAGCAAAATTGATATGGTGTCCGGCCCCCCTCCCAGAGACCGCGCCGGATTCCGTGCTGGCCCGGATGTTGGAGGTTGCGCCTCCAGAGGAAGGCGAAGGGGAAAGTGGAAAAGCTACTGCCTCGCCTAAGGAGGCTCTTGGAAGAGGGGGGATCGAGAATCCCTCCCTCCAAGGGGAGAAGAGGATTGCCTCCGAGGATCCGGGGGCCAAAGCCCCTAAACGGGGGAAGAAATCTTCGCCGGAGGGTCCTGCGTCCGGGGAGGCCCCGGCCGCACAGTCTTCCTTAAAGGATCAGCCCTCCAATGAGCCGTAAGTAGAAAGAAAGGATTTTTATAATAAAGGGCATCCCTATTTGTGCTTCTGAGGATAACTAAAGTTTTTACCTTGTAGTTTGGATCTCCGTCCTTCGCAAATGAGCTCGTCTTTGGGGGACCTTCCTCCGGATATGGTGGAGAGCGAGACGCCTCCGTCCGGGGCGCCGTCGGATAGGGCGGACGAGCCTGAAGTGTCGTCAAGGAGGGAGCCCCCGGGTTTGGCGAAGCCGGATAGTTCGGCGCCAACTGGTGTACGGCTGAAGGATCTGCTTGAGAAGGCGTCTATCTTAGAAGATCACCACGCATTGATGAGTGTGGTGATTGAAAGGATTTCATCCGCCGAAGGTGGGTTGCATAATGCCGTCAGGAGTTTGCTGGCGGGGTTTGAGGTACGTAAAAATAACACACCTTTTGACAGTTTTGCATATAGAATGCGCCCTATATAGATAGTAGGCCCTGAGACTCGGTAGGTTGTCGAAAACGACAGCGTGCCGAGGATCAAAATCGCAGGTTTAAATTTTTGCCGTGCCTATGTAGGTGGCGGATTGTCCGGGGGCCAGCCGGACTGATGAAGTTGCTGAACTAAAGCGGCAACTCACCGTTGCGGATGCGGACATCGCGCTGGTCAACAGGCGACTTGATGAGTCGCAAGGTAAGTGTTTCTGTGCGGTCACTTGGTAAGGGAGCCGAAGCCGTCTCCTTACTACATGCGTGTGAAATGCAGATAGTGCCGCTGCTGTGGAGATCCTTCGGGCCGAACTTGCTCAAGCCAAGGAGCAGGCCAGAAGCAGTGATGCGGCGGCCTCGAGGGCGGCCGAAGAGTTAGCGGCCGAAAGGGCCGCACACTGCCGAAGCAGGGAAGAGATGGCCGAAATGGCCGTGAAGTTAAAAGATGCTACCGACCGTAATGAGGCTCTTGAGAAGGAGCGCCTGGTGGTGCAAGAAGACCTGGGGAAGGCCACCGCCGAAGCCAAGGATGCCCACTCTGCAATGCGGGCTATAAAGGAAGAGCTGCGCCAGGCCGGAAACATTGTAGCTGGCAAGCCTTTTCTGCTGCGCCGAAGGTTTACGGATCCAAAGTATGCTCAGCTGGGCCAACTGTGGGGTCCGGAGGACCCTTATATGGACTTAGCAGCGAGTGCGGCGGATGCCGTTGTGCATTTTCGAAGCCAGAAGGATCACGAGACGGAAGAGCTGTTTTGGTCTCAATTCCATAGTCCGGAGCGTTCACTTCTGCTGACCGACCGATTGGCCGAGTGGGCTGAGCTGAATAGGTTGTCCGGGCTTGCCATGACGGATATCGTGACCCATGTCTGGCCGGATAGGCCCAAGCCGAAGAGTTACTTTGGCTTATTGCAGCAATTTCTTGGGGCGGTGCCTCATATGAACGCGATGAAGCGGTCGGCATGCATAGAGGGTGCGCGGATGGCACTCGCCCGTGTGAAGACACATTGGACAAAGATGGATGCCACCGCTGTTGCGACCCCGGGTTCGGACGATAGCCGGTTACCCGCCGAGCACTATTTTGGCGAAGTGTTGCGTGGTGCTCATGTAATAGAGTCGTAGTGTTCAAAAAATGTTACGTTCAAATGAACGTTTTATGTTGTAAAACAATATTTATGATGTAAGCGCCTTTTATACTTGTGCGTTCAAGTAATGTAATATCTCCTATGCGGCCGTTCATGTATACGTGTGTATAACCTGAAAGATGGCAGTCGTCGGCTTCAGCCCCCACGCACAAGGTGCGGGGGTGTTTGCAAAAAATAGCACGTTTTCACACTTAATCCGACGTCTCGGTCCTGTAAAGGAGGTGGTAGCGTAGCAAACGAGGCAACCGGACTATAATGCTTTATCACTTTCACTTAGCCATGGAGTTCGAGGGTGGGGCTACGACATAGCCCCTGGGGGCACCGCGCTCTCCGAATTCGGGGCGCGTATGTGCCTGACCGGGAAACGGCCCTTCGTCAAAGCGGAGGAATTCTAAACATTCCCTTGGTCGATCGACTGGTTGACCAGTCTCTCGCTGTATCATGACAGTCAGTTTTCGGCTTTCTCTACTGAGGTGCTCGCCCAGCCGAACTGGGGCACAATCGCAGTAGTTCTCCTGGTGCCGCGTTAGCCGATGATACGGAACGTAAGGCAGCAAAACACAGGAGCCGGGCAAACCCAACATTTGACCAAAGACATGATTCGGAGCTGATGCATATAAGGCCTAACTCGAGACGCCGAACACTCCCGAAGGTGTTCGGCCTTTTACAATAGCGGGCAGCATAATGCCCTAAGCCCCTTGTGTCCAGGTACGGGCAGGTTCCTCTGGCGCGGCCGATGCCAAACCGCCAGCCTCCACTCTGGTTATAATGAGAAACCAGGGGATTATAGCAACAAGAGACAGTAAGAAAGGTTTACGTAGGGTCTTAGTCTGAAAAGTATCCTTGAAACGGGTCCCTACTGCACGTCTGTGCCTGTGTCTCCATTGTGCCGTATCCTGGACGGGTGTGCACGTTGTTCATCTGTAAAAAGAGAGGAACTTAGTTTGAAAATAAATCGTGCAAAAAGGTACATAAAAAATTGAAAAATATAAATGTAGAAAGCTGAGCCTATGGAAGCTCATTATAGCTTATATACACAAACCCTTGTAAAGGGGTGTGCGGCTAGGTAGCCCCTAGCTTATTTATTCCGGACCCGTCCAGCCGTGTCCGGGGTCTTAGCCGACCTTTTTAATGAAATGATGCCCCGTGGACCGGGCATTTTAAGCGTAAGAGACGCGTAGTGTGGTATTGCGTTAAAGCGGACGAAAGCTTCACGTCCCAGTAGTGCTTGATAGCTACTTTTGAACGGGGCGACATGAAAGGTTAGCTTTTCTCGTCGGAAGTTGTCAGATGACCCGAACACAACTTCTAGTAATAATGAACCTGTGCACCTGGCGTAAGGGCCTGGCGCCACTCCTTTGAAGGAAGTGCGGCTATGTCGAATTGTAGTAGGGTCTATCCCCATCCTGCGGATTGTGTCCGAATATAGCAGGTTTAAGTCACTGCCACCGTCCATCAGAACTTGCGTAAATCGCAGTCCGTCTATTATGGGATCCAATATCAGAGCAGTCCATCCTGCGTTCCGGATACTTCTGGAATAATCCAGATGGTCGAAAGTGATTGGTTTTGACATCCACTCTCGGTGTTCTGCTGGGGTGGACCGTGCGACACTTGTCTTAGTGAGTGCCGTGTTGTATTTCCGTACTATCACATGAAGTGAGTTTACTGTTTGGACTTCTTGTGGGAATGTCTTCTTACTTCCGATGCTCTGCTGGTGGGGTTCGTCATCATCCTCGCTTGGCGTATCGAGCCCCTTGTGTTCGGCGTTGAGTCTGCCGGACTGTTTAAAAACCCAACAATTTCGGTTGGTATGATTTGTAGGCCTTCCGGAGGTACTGTGGATTTGACATATCCAATCCAAAATTTTGTTTAAGTTGGATAGCTCGTCACTGTTGTCCTTAAGAGGCAGTGTTTTATTGTTTGGCCGCGAGCTTTTGAATTCGGCACTGACCGCCGTGCTCTTTGGGCTTCTTTCTTTATTCCAGCGCTTATCTTTCCTGTGTCGTGATTTTCCGTTTCCATCTCTGATCTCGGATGTACTCGGGTCGCTGGTGCTGCATCTTGCTAGCCAGTTGTCTTCTCCTGCACAAAAGCGCGTCATGAGACTTGTTAGCGTGGCCATTGTTCTTGGCTTCTCTTGGCTGAGGTGTCTGGCGAGCCATTCGTCTCGGACGTTGTGTTTAAAAGCTGCTAAGGCTTCCGCGTCCGGACAGTCGACTATTTGGTTCTTTTTGGTAAGGAACATGTTCCAGAATTTGCGCGCTGACTCTCCGGGCTGTTGAGTTATGTGACTTAGATCGTCTGCATCCGGAGGGCGGACATAAGTCCCTTGAAAATTTGCTCTAAACGCGTCCTCAAGCTCTTCCCAACTTCCAACAGTGTTTTCTGGGAGGCTTTTGAGCCAATGCCGAGCTGGCCCTTTGAGCTTGAGGGGTAGATACTTTATGGCGTGGAGATCATCTCCTCTAGCCATGTGTATGTGTAGTATGTAATCTTCTATCCAGACTCCGGGGTCTGTTGTGCCGTCGTATGCCTCTATGTTTATGGGTTTGAACCCTGCTGGAAATTCATGATCCAGCACCTCATCAGTGAAACATAGTGGGTGTGCGGCGCCCCTGTATTTGGGTGTGCCGCTGTCTTTGAACACTTGTCATGTTGTTTTACTTCCTGGGGCCCTCGTTTTTGGCCCATAGATGGACCTAATTGGGCCGTCTATTTTGCCAGGATTATAAGTCGGCTTGAGTGCGGCGCCGTTTGCCGCTTTTGGCCTATCATCCGGCCGTCTATCCGGCCAGGCGGCCTCTTTATTTTTTGATTGTGAGTGCTCTATGGCTTCCTCGTCAAATTCTGGCAGTAGCTTGCGCTTCGGGTAGCTCTTTGTTTGATGGCCATTGCCATATTTGCTTGCGGTCTTGAGTATTTTGTTCCACTTCATTCTGAGTATGTCTTCCGCTGTTTTGAGCTGCCGTTTTTCCTTCTTCAAACTTCTTGCAGTGGCGACGAGTCTTTTGTGCAGGTTCTTATGCTCTGGTGGTGTGTCCGGTGTGAGGTTGTCCGGACTGTTGGTTGCGCCGGGAAGGGGTTGATCATCCGGTTCGTCTTGTCCGGACGGTTGCTTGGTTGCATGTTCGTCGTCCACTGGTTGGCCCTGCTCTAACG
This sequence comes from Triticum dicoccoides, assembly GCF_002162155.2. Lineage (NCBI taxonomy): Eukaryota > Viridiplantae > Streptophyta > Magnoliopsida > Poales > Poaceae > Triticum > Triticum dicoccoides. Next base: position 634,286,646 of record NC_041393.1, read on the forward strand.
CTGGGTCATTGGGAATGATGTTCTTTCTGAGGCGGGGTTTAGGGCGGCACTTGTGTCGCTGTTTTGGTTGTTTATCGGCGGGATTATCCTTTGCCGCGCCCCGTTGATCCTCGTCGTCGCTCCCTTTTGGGGTATCCACCATATATACGTCATGTGACGAGGTGGCCTTCCAGTGCCCTGTAGGCGCTGGTTCTGGATTGTCTCCGTCATCATCGTCCATACCGTCGATGTCTTCGGAGTCGTAGTTTAGCACGTCGGTTAAATCGTCGACAGTGGCTACGAAGTGGGTGGTGGGTGGGCTTTGAATTTCTTCGTCGTCCGCGTCCCAACCATCCTGGCCATAGTCCGGCCAGGGCTCTCCGGATAGCGAGAGATGCTTCAGCGAATTTAAGATGTCGCCAAAGGGTGAGTGTTGAAAGATGTCCGCAGCGGTGAATTCCATGATCGGCGCCCAATCGGATTCGACTGGCAGGGGCGCAGGAGGTTCGGAGTCCGGTAGGGAGTCCGGCACCTCGGAGTCATGAGCTTTATGCGGGACAAGGTCAGTGTTCGGCTCCATCGCTGTGGAAGTTGCAACTCCCGAGGCGGTGTCCAGCCACCCGTCCTTGATCTGCGCGATCGGCTCCGGACTATGGGTCCGAGCGGATTCGTGTGCGGCCTCCAAGGTACTGTCCGGCGGCAGAGTTAGGTCATGCCCATCGTGACAGCGCGGCACGCTCGGCTGTGGCTCTGATCCATCGAGGATCAAGTCCCCACGGATATCGGCCGTGAAGTTTAGGCTTCCAAACCTGACCTGACGGCTAGGGGCGTAGCTTTCGATGTGCTCCAGATGGCCAAGTGAGTTGGCCCGCAGGGCGAAGCCACCGAATACGAAGATCTGTCCGGGGAGAAAAGTCTCACCCAGGACCGCGTCGTTGTTGATTGAAGAGGCCATCAAGCCTATCAATGACGACACAGAGGAACTCTCAATGAAAGCACCAATGTCGGTGTCAAAATCGGCGGATCTCGGGTAGGGGATCCCGAACTGTGCGTCTAGGCGGATGGTAACAGGAGACAAGGGACACGATGTTTTACCCAGGTTCCGGGCCTCTTGATGGAGGTAAAACCCTACGTCCTGCTTGATTGATATTGATATTGTGGATGTTTACAAGAGTGGATCTATCACGAGATCAAGGAGGCTAAACCCTAGAAGCTAGCCTATGGTATGATTGTAAGGGTTGATGTTGTTCGTCCTACGGACTAAAGCCATCCGGTTTATATAGACACCGGAGAGGGCTAGGGTTACATAGAGTCGGTTACAATGGTAGGAGATCTACATATCCGTATCGCCAAGCTTGCCTTCCACGCCAAGGAAAGTCCCATCCGGACACGGGACGAAGTCTTCAATCTTGTATCTTTATAGTCTTGGAGTCCGGTCGATGATGATAGTCCGGCCGATGATAGTTCGGCTGATGGTGGTAGTCCGGCTATCCGGACACCCCCTAATCCAGGACTCCCTCACCGGTCAATGGAAGAACCGTTCAAAAGAAACAATCGGGGACCGTCTAGTCTAGACCGTATACTGGAGCGCTCATGCCAAATTCATGGCACCCTAGACAAGCCAACCAACCACACGAACAGAGACTGCTGGGTATTTAAACAGGCCGGAAAAATAAATGCCGAAAACAAGGACAAGGGGCTGCACAGCAACGATGACAAGGAGCCCCGGCGTCCGAACACGGGGGGACAGAAGAAATCCCCCCCCCCCAGGTGAAAACGGTCAACATGATCTACGCCATTCACATCCCCAAGCGGGAACGGAAGCGAGCACTACGGGACGTCTACACGATGGAGGCAGTCGTCCCCAAATTCAACCCATGGTTAGCTTGTCCGATCACCTTTGATCGTAGGGATCATCCTACTAGCATCCGTCATGGCGGCTCAGCCGCATTGGTCTTAGACCCAATCCTCGACAGATTCCACCTCACGCAAGTCCTCATGGACGGCGGCAGCAGCCTGAACCTGCTTTACCAGGACACAGTGCGCAAAATGGGCATCGATCCTTCAAGGATCAAGCCCACCAAAACCACCTTTAAAGGGGTAATTCCTGGAGTAGTGGCCCGTTGTACGGGCTCTATAACACTGGAAGTGGTCTTCGGATCTCTGGATAACTTCTGAAGCGAGGAGTTAATCTTCGATATCGTCCCTTTCCGCAGTGATTACCACGCACTGCTCGAACGAACCGCATTCTCTAGATTCAATGCGGTACCACACTATGCATACCTCAAGCTCAAGATGCCAGGCCTGCGCGGGGTAATAACAGTCAACGGAAACATGGACCGCTCTCTCCGTACAGAAGAGCATACAGCAGCCCTCGCGGCAGAAGTACAATGCGGCCTCCTCTGGCAAACCACCAATCCGGCGACGACAACCTCAAGCACCGTCAAGCGATTTCGGAGCACCCCGCAACAGGATCACCAGGCACGCCAAGAGCGCGACTAGCAGTCTGGCCTCCGCTCAAATCCCATCAAAGTAGCATTCGTGCCACGTGTACACAATTACGCACTCAAAATACCATGGGCACAGGCGGAGGCGCAATAGTGGCTCAGTCAACAGTGTGGTATCACCGCCACATACCTTCATAACCTTTCCTTTCACCTTTCAGGACACTGCTTTAGTGCAGCCTCTTCAGAAGAGCCGGATTGACGGACTTACATAGGAGACAAAACCAAGGAGGCAGCAGGCTTTGCATACAGAAGGAAATACCCAGGTGGAATCTATTTACGATCGTTATACCTGTTTTATCTATCTGTATGTAGCTTGCCCCTAGATAGGATATGTCAAATAATCCTATTTACCTCCGCTTAATGCATTCATTGTAAATATACGCTTAAACGTATTATTCATCAATGGGAGACCATATATAGCGTCAGCTTATTATTCTTATTTGAGCATTTTTTTTCTTACAAATGTTTATTTGATATTGCATCCGCACACCTTGGTATGTTCAGTTTGCCAGGGGCTTCTTATGGCACCCCATAATATGGCAAGACAAGTCCAAACACTTTCAACAGTGCGGCACCCCGAACTTATAGCACCATATGCATCAGCTCCGAATCATGTCTTGGGTCTATAGTTGGGTTAGCCCGGCTCCCTTGTTTTAGTGCCTTACGTTCCGTTATATCGGCTAAGGTAGCGCAGGGAGAACTACTGCGATTGTGTCCCGGTTCTTCCAGACGAGCACCTCAATAGAGAAAGCCGAAAATTGACCGGCATGATGTGGCGAGAGCTGGTCGCTGTTCGAGAGGTCTTAAAATCCTTAAAGATTTTTCTGCTTTAGGCGATAAATCGGCTTCGTCCAATCTAGGCGTATATAGCGCCCCAATTCGGCCCTCCAGATTATAGGGGCTTCGCCGAAATTTAAAATTGTAGACTTCTATGTCTAAGTGAAGGTTATAAAGCCGCATAGTCCGATTTCCTTGTTCGTTGCGCCGGACACCTCCTTAAGGGACCAAACATTTGGATAAAGAGTGTCCTGGTTTTCCACGAACACCCCAGTACTAGTTACGTGGGGGTGGAAGCCGACGACTGGCCTACTTTCAGAATTTTATAAACAACCTCACAGAAGGTAATATTTTAAATAACAAAAGCGCTACATAGTGCAAGTAACTTCGTCCTTAAATTACAAACATGACAGAAGTGAATTCATTCTAAAATTGTGTCCTTGGTACATTCATCGGCCACGAGACGAGCGCCCTTCATAACGCCTTCATAATACTTCTCCGGATAGCGATGCACCTTGCCATACGGCGGCCCGTCCTTCACCAGCTTCTCCGCATCCTGCCCCAATGCACCTTCACATGGGCAAAGGCCCGGCGGGCACCCTCAATGCAAACGGATCGCTTGATGACTTCGAGCCGCGGACATGCATTCACCATCCGCTTGATCAGGACGAAGTAGCTGGTGGGCAGGGGCTCACCAGGCCACATCCGGAGTATGAAATCCTTCATAGCCACTTCGGCCGCCCTGTGGAGTTCGACCAACTACTTCAGTTGGTCACTCAGAGGCGTTGGATGTTTGGCCCCAGCATACTGGGACCAGAACAACTTCTTCGTTGAGCTCCACTCCTGGGCACGATAGAACTCCGCGGCATCTGATACGCTCCGTGGCAGATATGCGAATGCCCCTGGAGAGCTCCGGACTCGGGTAAGTAAAAGAAACGCCTCCTCCACATGTTTTCTTTGCATAAAGAATTTCTTACCCGCCGCTATCCTTTTGGCCTCCTGGATTTCCTGCTGTGCCTTCTTGGCTTCGGCCTTGGCATCTTTTATACTTGAAAGGGCCTTCATAAGCTCGTCCTCTTTCGCCTTAAGCTCATGCTCCACGGCATCGAACTTCTTGTCGAGATCCTGGAGCTCTTGTTGTACCTCTCCCACTCTAGCATCTTGCTTTTCGCGCTCCTCGGACAGCGCTTTCTTGAGAGATGCCACTTTGGTGGTGGCCTCTATTACCAAATCACGACAATTTGGCGTTAGAATAACCAATTTTATCTATCATTCGTTATATGAGAGAGGGGATTCATTCACCTTTGTTATCTTCGAGCTGCCTCCTCGTAAGGTCGAGCTCTCCCTGCGCCTGTTCTAGGTCCTGTTTTAGGCCGGCGATCTCGGCCGTACGGACAGTAGCGGCAAGCAGCACAGCCTATTTATTCACATTCAATCTTCTTGTTAGACTCCTACGTATTATAATTGACCCTCCGTTCGGTCTTTCTTTCCGAACACCAAACAGAGTATCAGGGGCTACTACCTATCGGGTGGTAATTTCACACATTTTTATTACTTGCCTCAAAGCCTGTTAGGAGGCTGGTGCAAGCTTTGGTTAGTCCGCTCTTGGCGGAAAAAACCTTCTGAATCACCGCACTCATAAGAGTACGGTGCTCTTCATCCATGGAAGCGCCTCGAAGCGCTTCCAGCAGACAATCCGACGCCTCGGGCGTAGCAGAATTCCTCGGCACAGACGGCTCGCCCTCCTTAACGAGGGGCTACCCGCCTGAGTCCGGAACCACGAGAGGTTCCGGAACAGTGTTCGGCTGAAAGTCCGGCTTACTGCGGCTCTCATCAACATGATCTGCGGGGATCTTGAAACCCGTGTGTTCGACGTCTGGAATGCCACCTTGGGGTGCCTCCAGATCCACCTCCCCCTGCTCTGGGAGCCTTTGGGACAACACCTATGTGTCGTCGGCAGGCTGAGGAGTAGTGGCCGTCGGAAGTGAGTTCATTCCCGAATCACTCAAGGACCCGTCCGAAGACGACACCTCGGGATGGACCCTGGCCGGACTGCATATAAGTTTGGTGTTATAACAAAACTATGAAGCAAAATTATGATATAGCGCGGATACTTATGATCGCACTAAGGGCTTCTTCCTATGCAGCCACCCCTCCTCGCTATCAGCGGCGGTGGTGGAGTAGTCCGGAAGGGACACCTTTCCCTTATTGGACGTCCCAGCCTCCCCCTCCGGGGCGGCTTTCCTCTTTTTCTCCCCCCCCCCAATATGGAGAGGTGGAGTTTCTTCTTGTTTTCCCCCGCCTCCGCGGGAGGAATCTGCCTTGGCGTCATCGGACGACGAGGATATGATGGCCTTGCGTCGGGGGCCTCTCCTGGCCCCCTATTCCACCCTCTCAGGCCCCCCGTCCTCTTAGGATGGGGCGGCCTCCTCTTGTTCTTCTTCATCTTCCCCTTCGGGGGAGGAGTGTGCCTCGTTATCTTCGAACGAGGCTTCCAGCGCGACCTTACGCCGGAGACCCTTTCGGATCCCCGGAGCCTTCTGTCCAGCCTTCTCCTCCGGCACCTTGTAGGGCGCCGGGACCAGCATCTTCGTCAGGAGAGCATCAGCCGGGTCTTCTAGCAGCGAAGCCGGACAGTCAATCTGCTCCGCTATCGCCACGTAATCCTGAACAAATATGCACAATTACTTGAGGCTCCCCCATGAATATATTGGGAAGAACTGAATCCAGTGGTAGCCTAAAAACTCACCTGATTAGGAGGCCGCGCGGCGTGGAGCCCACGGTCCTCGGATGTGGGAGGAGGTACTTCACAGGCCTTGAACAACGCCTTCCACGCGTCTTCGTGCTTCATGCCGTAGAGCCTCTGAAGCATTCGGTGTTCGGCCGGAACGAACTCCCACAGATTGAACGCCCGTCTTTGGCACGGCAGAATCCGGCGAAAGAGCATGACCTGGATCACATTGACAAGTTTGATGTTCTTGTCTCTCATGCTCTTGATGCAGTTTTGGAGCCCGGTCAGCTTTGTAGATTCGCCCTTGGATAGGCCCTTCTTTTCCCAGGAGGTGAGCCGCATGGGGGTTCCGGATCGTAATTCGGGGGCCGCCGCCCAGTTGGCGTCACGCGGCTCGGTGATGTAGAACCACCCCGACTGCCACCCCTTCACGGTTTCCTCAAAGGATCCATCAAGCCAGGTGAAGTTGGGCATCTTGCCCACCATGGCTCCTCCGCACTCCGCTTGCTGGCCGCTCACGATCTTCGGCTTCACGTAGAAGATTTGCAGCCACAAGCTGAAATGAGACTTGAGGCGGAGGAAAGCCTCGCATACGACGATGAACGCCGAGATGTTGAGGACAAAGTTCGGGGCTAGATCATGGAAATCTAGCCCGTAGTAGAACATGAGCCCGCGGACGAAGGGGTGAAGTGGAAACCCCATCCATGGACGAAGTGGGCGAGAAACACGACCCTCTCGTGGGGTCCCGGAGTTGGAGTGACCTGCTCGTCGTCCGGTAGCTGGTGCGCTATGTCTGCGGCGAAGTATCCGGCCGCCCGAAGATTCACGATGTGCTTCTCCTTCATGGTGGAGGCCACCCACTTGCCTCCTGCTCCGGACATGTCTAGCTGTGCGGAGAAGATTTGGACCAGGGCGCTGGAGCTTGGGGAGGTAAGGATGAGCGAAGGAGGAAGAGGGCGTAGGTGAAAATGAGGGTCCTTTATCCCTTTATAGAGGCAACAAAAGTGGTGCGCCTCCCCACTAGCCCGTTGAGAATCGCTTACTTCCCAAGCGCCACGATTGATGGCACGGTGGGATTACCCATACCCGTGTTGATGAGAATCCTGTGATAAGGGGACATGATCTCTGCTTTGCCAAGACATGTCAAGGAAACCGCCTCACAATACGCGTTGTCGCTGGTTGTGGGAAAATGGTTCAAATAATGACCTGACCATAATGACATATCACGTCGTCTAAAAAGTTGTCAGCTGAAGTATCATTCTCTCTAGGGTGGTATGTGAAGATCATTTTGCAGATCCGGACACGGTCTACGTGTTCGATAATAACCTTGGAGTTTTCGGAAGGAGGAACCCGCCTTGCAATGCCGAAGACAAGACTGCGCGCCGGACTCATCGTCATTGAAGCCTGGTTCAGGGGCTACTGAGGGAGTCCTGGATTAGGGGGTATCCGGATAGCCGGACTATATACATCATCCGAACTATTGAAGCGTGAAGATACAAGACTCAAGACTCCGGCCCGTGTCCAGATGGTACTCTCCTTTGCGTGGAAGACAAGCTTGGCGATTCGGATATTGTATTTCCTTCCTTGTAACCGACTCCATGTAAACCCTAGCTCTCTCCGGTGTCTATATAAACTGGAGAGGATGGTCCTTAGGAGGCCGGTCACATTTACAATCATACCATCATAGGCTAGCTCCTAGGGTTTAGCCTCTATGATCTCGTGGTAGATCTACTCTTGTACTACTCATATCTTCAATATTAATCAAGCAGGAAGCAGGGTTATACCTCCATCGAGAGGCCCCGAACCTGGGTAAACATTGTGTCCCTTGCTTCCTGTTACCATCGGTCTGAGACGCACAGATCGGGACCCCCTACCCGAGATCCGCCGGTTTTGACACCGATAGCGCCCTCTATAAACAGTGACGGATGGAGTAGTATGAGTGGATTCAAAGAAGAGTGTATTGATGGTTGCTTCTTCCGAGCAACTTACAGTGGGAAAGGTGGGGCCTATGATTTGACTGCTCATTACTAACTATTAATGCAGCGCAACAACCGGGCTGTGTCTCTCATGTGGTTGTGCACTACCCCCTCGGTTCTTAAATATACTCCGGAGTATTTGTCTTTCTAGAGATTTCAACGAGTGACTACTCAAATATTTGTCTTTTTAGAGATTCAAATGGGCTACTACATACTAATGTATATAGACATACTTTAGAGTGTAGATTCACTCATTTTGCTCCGTATGTAGTCACTTATTGAAATCTCTAGAAAGACAAATAGAGTATTTAGGAATGGAGGAAGTACACATACGAAGCAAAATGAGTGAATCTACACTCTAAAATATGCCGATTTGAAATTTATAAAAAGACAAATATTTAGGAACGAAGGAGTATAATTTTGTGCATGGCACATGGACCCGGATGTTGAAGAGGCTTCTGGCAATGCTATCAAGCTTCCAGCATTTGTTTACATAATTGACGTACTATACAAATAATTTTCCAGCGACATGAAATTGTACAATGGTGTGAGCTTTCAGCTTTTGTATCGTGTGACTTGCCATCGATGCTCTTTCAGAAACAATAAAAAACTAACTTTCTTGCTGATGCATCTCAATTATTAGAAGATCAGAGCTAATATTTACATCACAACTGAAGACAAAGTTGTGAGAAGGTGTTAAATTAAAATTGATCCATGCTTTCATTGGCAGCAACATCCCCCCAGCTCTGTCTAAATCAACAAGGCACATTGGGAAAAAAAGTATTTGTCTGGAGCATCCAACATTCTGATCATTTTGTGCAGTTCCACTAAAATAGAGTTGAGCCTCCCTGTTCCAAAGATATTAAGTGTGATTACGATAATAGAGGACTACTGATGAAACAATAAACACACAAATAGAAGTCAGTCACCTTTGCAGTCTCTCTTAAGACTAACTAGTTGGAGAAGATTAGGCTCGGAGTTGGATGAGGAGGATAGAGCAAAATCAGTCTCCCATTGTTCAGTCGCACTGAAATGTACAGACGTTGCCCGTGTGACATTTTAGTACAACTGCACAAAACACTCTTAAGAAAAAAGTGATTTGTGCAGTTCACCAAAAGGTCGCAATAGCAACGAGGTGAAATGGATAGCCCTGTTTGCAAAAAAGAGGTAGAAAGGAAACAATTACTGGCCAATAACAGTTGATGACACATGCGACGACAAACAAGAAGCATATTCCTTGTCCTAAGGGAAGATAACAACATGGTTGTGTTTGTCTAAAACGGTGTGAGGACAAGATTGCAATATGGAAAGTACGCCGGACGAGCTACGTTTTCGGCAAAGAACTATGGAAGATCCACATGCAGCGACGTGGGAAGACGGGCAGTGGAGCAAGGCCAGAGGGGATACCTGGAGGTCATCAGGATGTAACTAGGTGAGCGGCGGTGGGCGGAATCTGCCCATACTACAGCAGTGAGCAGGTGGCATAGGACCTACCGCGCCGGAGCTTGGTCAGAGAGAATGTCGTGTACCACAGATCGGGACGTGTTGCCTCGACGCCGTCGAACGGATAAACGATTGACATCCTCCCTTTCCACCGGCGGACGGATGCGTTCGGATCAGTGACCAACGGTGAGAGAGAGAGAGAGAGAGGCCACCGCAGCCTTGTGTGAGATACTCTGAAGAGAGACAAACCAGGCCGACAGGCTCCATTGTATATAGTGGAGCGGACTACCTTTTTCTCCATAAAAATCGTTTTATATTATGTGTACGTGCCACTGAGCGACATAACTTTATTTAAAAATAACGTGCCAACGCATCAAGTCGAACTTTGTTTCGTGCACGCGTGGTACACGACCTCTATGGGTAAACAACCTCTACACACGTTCAAATTAGAACGTGGGCTCCCATTTCGTACAGAAATGAGCTCCACCGTGTACCGGCGCGGGTGTGGCTGGGCACGAAGCTTGAGTACGTGCACGGTGCACCTATTCTCTTCTTGTATACGCACACCACCTACGTGGGGTTGTGTGAGAGAGATACAAACGTAGAGAGATAGTGTGTGGGTTCATGAGAGTTTTTTTTGTGGGGGGGGGGTCAATAAAAAAATGTAACATATGCAATGTGTGTGAAATAGAGTCCTGAATATATCATATATATATAGAGGGGGCGATCCATGAGAAAAGAGTGGAGGTATCATTGGCTTGAGGTGTTCATAGAATCAAAGTGAGGGATGATGTGTGTGTGTGCGCGCGCGATCGATAAAGAGTGCCATCGAATTTGTGTGTGCCCACGTCAAAGATATAGAGTGGCTGGCCTACTGGAACGGGGTAGGTGCAGTTTGTCTCTGTGGCACGGATACCTACCTACAACGCTCGACTATTGGTGTGTGGTGGGGCGAGGCCTAATTAACTATAGATGTACAATGGCTGGTATATGTGTGGAGGAGGAGAGAGGCCTACTGAATGTATTAAGGGAGATCAATCTACCTCATGTATTAAGGGAGATCGATCGGCATCCATGCATATGTGTAGGAGAGGAATAAGGTTGGGAGAGAGACAGAGGTAGAGTGTTCGAGGGGGTGGTAGTGGAGTTGCTTCTAACAAATGGTGGGATAGGCTTGCTAGACAAACGGAGGGCACACCTGCAATATCAATAAGAGAGGGGATGGCTGCCTGTCTGTGCACGTGCGTGTGAGAGACAGGTCGGGAGGCATGCACGAATGATGAGGGGAACGATATGGCTGTTGTAAGCAGAAGTAACTACATAGGAAGATCAATCGTCCTTTGTCAGAAAAATGTGAGACATAAATTGTGAGTTACATCGATCGACGGGGGGAATAGTTAAAGTCGACCTAGGTATATGTTGGGAGATCGATCGATATACATGCATGTGTGTGTTAGAAGCAAATGAGGCACGGGGAGAAGGATAGAGAGAGAGGGATGCATCTAGGAGGTGGTGCGAGAGGCATACTATATCGAGGGGGAAGGAGTGTGTGTGTACGAGATCGATGAAAGAGTGGTGGGAGTGAGGCATGGATGGTGATAAGAGAAGAGGGGAAGCTTGTGTTTGTGCTAGGCACACCTGGCTTGAGAGGTATATCGATTGATGTGTGCCGTAAAGGAGCTGGGGGCCTACAGACACCGTGGGTGAACGACCTAAAGTGAAAAGATGAATTTGTGCGATGGAGCTAGAGAATGCTGAGGGAGGGTGAGAGGGATGCGGGCGTGTGCATGCACGAGAGAAAGTTAGCGCTAGCTACAAAGATAAGAGGATTGTGTGGGTGTAAAATACGAATAGAGATCATACTCCATTATAAAAAGCGAATTCAGATATTTGAAGAATTTATCATAGTGTTTTAAACCGACGCATGTGTGACTATATATAACGGTGATACACATGGTGTGGTTATGAACATGTTATACTACATATAATATATTTTATCTCAACTCTTATGAAAAAGGGAGTTCTTGATGATGGTGTGCCTGCCATCCTGCAATATAGGCCGTCCGATTTATATCTGACGGATAGGAATGAAATTATGGCAATTTTGAAAAAAGAGACCCACACCCCTCTCCATATTTGCAAATTAGGCCTCCCCTTGATCATGTTGATGTTCTGTGGAACGCATGGGCATCTTGCTAGTACTACGTATAATATATAGAACATTGATTATAATTGGGCTAATGTGTGAATTTTGCAGCTCGGGTCTAAATACTTGTCATAAAGTAGGGGGCGGGGCACTATACTTTGTGTGATAAACACGGTGTACGTATGGAACATGGTTTATACTATGAATATATAGTTAGTACATCAAATGTACTGTTATTTGGAATTAATATCAAGTGTATTCAAAAAATAGTACACATAGTTCATACCTATGTCTATAGTAATCATGTGGTGTGCTATTAAGGTAATACACGAATGGTGGTTGAAGTTGGCAACAATCATGATTGTGGATTCTTATTGAAATAGAGAAACAAATTCAAATTCAGTTCGAATTGCAGCGGTAGTATAGACATTTGGAATGCACTAAAATGTTGGTATGAGTAGGTTACATACATTATACAACAACCGAAAAACTTTAATTGGACATAAGATGGATTCATACTCCCTCCTTCCATCTATATAGGGTGTAATGCGTTTTTAAGACCGCCTTTGACTATTGACAAGATTAATAGTACATGACATGCACAATGTGAAAATTATATCATTGAAAGCTCCTTTCACACACGAATTTAACGGTGTGCTTTGTGTAAGTTGCATGTCAAATATTGTTGCTCTAATATTTGGTCAAAGTTAGCATCGAAAAATGCATTAGGCCCTATTTAGGTGGAACGAGGGAGTAGCTTTGAATAGCATTTCTATAGTAAAACGGGGCAAGACTCTCTCTTTGTGTGGTGTGAATAGTTTTATTTTTTTTCATTTTCTTTTTGGTTGAGGGAAGTGTGAATTGATTTGGTACGTACAAGTACAATATTACACGTTAGGCTTGTCCCTAAAATTCAACCCGCGCCTTGTTGTATCCCGAAAATTTAGATATCATGCTCCCAAAACTGGCGCCTTCACAACCCGTGCCTTGCTATCCCGAAATTACAACACGCGCGAAAACTCCCTCCAACTGCCAAATCCCGACACGCAAAATCCCCCTTCTAACCCTGAGTTGTAAGGGCCGCTAGTTCAAATCGATGGGGGGCACTTTTGTAACACACCCTACATTTTGGACAAGCGCGTCCCTAAGTCATGGTTCACCCCCTCCAATCACCTCCTTTTCACCATTCTAAATCCGAGGCCACCATAACCTCTCCGCTCCAGCCGCGAAATCCCACCCTCCTTCATCCGCCACCTCGCCGCTGCCTAGCCGAAGCCTCTTCCCCGACGAAGTCGTCCACTCCAACAGCTCGATGTCCCTCGTCCACCTCCCCAGATGAGGATCCGTCGTCGTACCGGTTCAGCCGCCCCGTCCTCCACCTCCAAGGAGCTACTCCGATGATCGCCTCGTCTATCGCGGCTGCTCCATCCCCACAGTGCCGCCTTAACCTGCTCCACTGGAACCGCAACATCCTCACCGACTCCTCAGACGAAGCCGAGGCCTACTCGGCGCCACCAAAGAGCTTGTAGACTCATCGCATCGCACCTTCTCCTTAACTCGATCTCCCGGCGCCAACGGTGCTCCATCCCACACCCCCATGGAGCGGCTACCTTGAAGCTGGCACCGCAGGCGACATCTCCACGACGGCTCTCCCCCAGTGCAAGGCCCCTTCGGCGGCGGCGGCCATACCAGCCAGATATGATGCGGCTGCTCCGGCTCTTGCTCGCTCGCTCACGCTGCTGCTGCTACACCGGATCTCGCTCGACCACTCGCTCTCCTAGATGCTGCTGCTCCGGCTCTCACTCGCTCGCTCGCGCTGCTGCTCCAGCTCTCACTCGCTCGCTCGCGCTGCTGCTGCTGCTGCTCTGGCTCTCGCTCGATCGCTCGCTTGCCTAGCTGTTGCTGCTTCGTCTCTCGCTCGCTCGCTCGCGCTACTGCTGCTACTCTCCCCCTTGCTCGTGCTACTGCTGCTCTCCCCCTTGCTCGTGCTGCTGCTCTGCTCCGATCTAGCTACACTGTAGTTGACTGAATCGACTTTTGGGTCAGTCAATTTTCAGGGGGTGGGGGGGCTCGCCGGAGTTAAGGAAGAACCACCCGCAGCAGGGATGGGGGATCGCCGGGGTTTGGGGTAGGGGCGGGGGGCCTACAGGGCTGGCTGGGGCGGTGGCGGACCAGCGGTGAGGAGTTGTTTCGGGGTGGCGAGGCGGCGCTGGGGCCGGCGGTTCGGCCAGTGGTGGCTAGCGGCTCAGGGGGGTGCAGGTTGAAGATGAACTGCAGGCCCTCCCTAAACTACATGTCAAGGGCCTCTCTGCTACCATTGCATTCAATTTCGACAATAACATTCAGATTCCACAGTAAATTTCAGTTTCAACGGTTAAGTTCAGAGTCAACAGTTTTTACCTCATCTATTGTAGTGAGGTGGTTTTTGGTGATGTAAATTCTACGTCTATTTTACATCATCTATTGGAGATGCTATTAGAATCCCACTTGAGATTGACGATGTCTGTCTTGTGCTGCTTTAGCCTTGATGTCTTACGGCTCACATCGGAGCTGCTCCAACAACAGAATGATCCATCACAACAGAGCAGTGCCCTGGACGCCGTCTACAGATTCCTCAGATCTTCCTCCACACCTGCGACAGCCACCTCCGCCTCAACTGCTTCAGCGACCAACCCAATGATGCTGAGGTCGACACGGCTACAGCAAAGAGGTTGTACACTTGTTGCATCACTTATTACTATACACTCATATCGATCCATTAGGGCTATTTTGGTTCAACGGAGAAACATAGCAATAGGGAATTTTCCAATGGCACTCTACTATTCAATTATTCATGCATTTTGTTGAAAGGAATGAAGCAAAACATCCACCTGGACCTACTTTTCAAAATCATATGCATGAAAACAAGACCAAGTGCATTAGTAGCAGAATAACATTCTAATTGTACACGCTTTATCGTTTCACTTTATTTTGGCCATGTTTCTTTGCATTCCTCTGCTCTTCCAATTCTTGTAAACCAAACACCCAAGTTGACAGAAATCATGTGTTTACAAATGCTCTGTTTACCATGTGCATTCCTATCCTATTCCGGTGTTTTTCCTATCCCTGCATTTTTACAATCATGTAAGCCAAATGAGCCCTTACAGAATTACTTTAGTTACAGGTAGGTGTCGAAGGGAACTTTGTGTGATTTGTCCTGCTCCTGCCGCGACGTCGTCCACCTCACCTGAGTTGCTCCATCGACAGAAGCATCCACCAAACCAGACATCACGACTCCTGACTGTCTTTCGCCGCCTCAGATCTCCTTCCCTGCCGCCGGCACCCACCGTAACGGCATCACCATCATCGACTCAGCAGACGAACCTGAGGAGTACATGGGTCCACAAGAGAGGGCGCACTCTTTTGTTTCTGCTTATGTTATGCATTGCTTAAAATTACCTGCTACTTTATCATCCTGTTCACCTCTTGGACTCCAAGTCAGGTCCAAATTAATGTTCAAACTTGAGTTCCAAATTAGTTGTGGGGCACATATCGAGGTAGCAATGAATAGTATGTCTATCTAATATCTGGTTCACCTGGGGTATGCCTATATTGTTCATCTTGGGTGGGAAACAAATAGTAAAGCAATCATCATCTGTCTTTTTATTAAATTAAAGAACTCACTAGCCTGCTATCATTATTTTTGGATCCATCCACTGGTTGTTACCATCACTCTAAATTTCTGCATGCTCTCCTTACATAATCTCACCATTTTTTTCTGTATGCATGTCAGATATTGTACATGGGCATGCTGAACATGTAGAGAAAAAGAGAAGAGTTTTGTGCGGCAATACAATGTCATGCAGATATTGCTCCATGGTGGGTTCAATGGCAAACCCTCCCCACCCCTCTCCAGATTGTAATCTAGAGGAAGATATCTGTTCTAAGGTGGATTCAGACGCTGTTGACCACTCCTATTTACCCGCCAAGGTGTTTGTTGTACCTTGGCATGATGATGTTAGTCATATCATGCATATGTTGCCTTGCAGTGCCTACTTTTGACATCATATATGTCATCTGCTTAGTTTAGACATGTTCTGTAATGCCACCTATTTAGTTTCTATATCATATATGGGAGTTATGCAGTCTCATGTCTTTTAGCCAGCCATAATATATGTGAAATGTGCAATGCCATCCTGTTTAACCAGGCATCATATATTTGAATGATATCTTGCCCATCCTTTTCTTCATTACACTTCCATTTGTCGACAATGTGTGTACATTAAACAACTCTTCCTATGAATCAGCCATTTGGGTGGGAGATGGAAAAATCTGGAGTGAAAACAAGGCCTTCAGAGCAGACAGTGTTACATGTCGACAATGTTTGTACATTAAACTACTCTTCCTGTGAATCAGCCATTTAGTTTAGACATCATATACACAATATTCAACACCATGTTCTTAGTTCAGACATCATATCGAATGCCCTCTGTTTAGCATATAAATCACATATGTGAATTAAATGATGTGATCCTAATTACTTAGATAACATGTAGGTGAATTATGTCATGCGATCTTGTTTAGTTATTCATCATATCTTTGAATTATGTTATGCTATGCTATCCAGTTTAGATAGACATCATATATGTGAAATTATATTATGCTATCCGTTTTAGTTAAGCAATATACATGCCAACTATTGCATGCCCTCTTTTTTCCACACTGTCTATTGCATATGTCTCTCATACAATGTCTGTACTTTCAACTATGTTTCTTGTTTATCAGCCATTTGAATTGGAGCGGGTGATGCCAGTATCTAGCAGACTAAAAACACGGTCTTCAAATAAAACAGTGCTACCTCTTGGTGGAGATAGCACCCCAGTTGTACATGCATGAGAACCAGACCTACACTACTAGGGAAAACCCTAGTAGTAGCACGGGTGAGGGAGTCCTGGACTAGGGGGTGTCCGGACAGCCGGACTATCATCGTCCGCCGGACTCCAAGACTATGAAGATACAAGATTGAAGACTTCGTCCCGTGTCCGGATGGGACTTTCCTTGGTGTGGAAGGCAAGCTTGGCGATATGGATATGTAGATCTCCTACCATTGTAACCGACTCTGTGTAACCCTAGCCCTCTCCGGTGTCTATATAAACTGGAGGGTTTTAGTCCGTAGGACGAACAACCATTACAATAATCATACCATAGGCTAGCTTCTAGGGTTTAGCCTCCTTGACCTCGTGGTAGATCCACTCTTGTAACACACATCATCAATATTAATCATGAAGGACGTAGGGTTTTACCTCCATCAAGAGGGCCCGAACCTGGGTAAAACATCGTGTCCCTCGTCTCCTATTACCATCCGCCTAGACGCACAGTTCGAGACCCCCTACCCGAGATCCGCCGGTTTTGACACCGACATTGGTGCTTTCATTGAGAGTTCCTCTGTGCCGTCACCAATAGGAAGGATGCCACTTCCCGTCTTCAAAGATGGCATCTTCGCCAAAGGAGCCTTGGCCGCCGGCCAAACTATCCGGCTGGGTGGTTTTCTCATGACCGCCTGTTCGGCCACTGCTTCGACGATGACCTCTCGGGTCATCAAAAGCAATCTTCAAGTCAACTCGGAATTCGCCGAGTAGTTGAATCCAACAGAGCTCTCGTCCGTGAACGAACTCTTGGATCGCATCACTGCCCTGGGAGTCGCTACAGACTACAATCGGATTGGGCTTAAAACTGATCTGAGAGAGATTGACTCTCCCCAGGTTACCCACCACGTTGCAGTGGTAGAGGAACAACACGGCGACTCTTCTCCCATATTGAAAACTAGTCATGTCCGGGCTTTCGAACCCTCCA
>NC_041393.1:634304557-634353659 GCF_002162155.2 Triticum dicoccoides
TCGATCAAGCACTGAACCTAAAGTCAGGCATCGGACCGGACTCGTTGGACCACGTTCAACGATCCAAGTTTCCAAATTCGGAAACTTCTCGGACTTTGAGCCTTGAGATGGGTAGGGTTCCGGACTTAATTCCACCCACCCGACCAGACATATGCGATCTATCTCAAATCCGGCAGGAGCCCGCTGAAACAGTACATCATTACTGGGCCAGATTCCTCCTGGTTATGGACAGGATAAAGGACTGCCGTGAGGAAAACGCAATTTCAATCTTCTGCAATAATTGCACGGACAAGGGAATTTTGAACGCCGTCAGTCGTGTGAAATTACATGCTTCGCCGATCTGGCGTCCATAGTACGAAAGTACTATGCGGTGGAGAGTTTCCGGAAAACCGAAACCAAGTTTTGGGACAATCCGGCCCCGAATACAACCCTAGTCCAAAGTAAAAGAATGCATCACACTCAGGCAACAGGTGCAAAAACCAAAAAGCAAAAACCCCATAAAAGGCAAGGAACCATACTGGAAGGTTGGCTCAACGGACCCTGTAAAATTCACAAAACAGAAGGCGCCACTCCAACACATAGCCTTCGAGCATGTTGGATAATGCGGCAGGTGGCCAAAAGTGGCGAAGAGCTTCTAGCCCCGGAGAGCCACTCCAATAATACCAGTCCGGTGTCAACAGTCTTTGAGACTTTCGCATCGAATAATATGCGGAAACGAACAATCCGTACCCTCGCCGAAGTCTACCAAGTAGCAACAACAAATCCATGGAGCGACACGGCCATCACCTTCAACGCCAGCGACGAACCTAAGTTCAAAACAGCCCGAGCACCATCCGCATTGGTCCTCAGTCCAATAGTGGATGGCTTTCGTCTTACCAAGGTACTCATGGATGGCGGCAGCGGACTAAACCTCATCTACGAGGAAACCCTTCAAAAAATAGAAATAGACTGGAGCCGCATTGAGCGAAGCAGCACAACCTTTAGAGGGATAATCCCTAGTCGGGAAGCGCGCTGCACAGGAAAAATCACACTTGATGTGGTGTTCGGCTCGCCGGACAATTACAGGTCTGAAGAGGTCACGTTCCAAATAGCCCCGTTCAGCAGCGGATACCACGCTATATTAGGACGAGAGGCATTCACAATTTTTCAAGCCATACCCCATTACGGGTACATGAAGCTTAACATGCCTGGGCCCGGCGGAATAATCACTCTCGCTAGTGATCCGGATATAGCACTCCGCGCCGAAAATAAGACAGCCGCATTAGCCCTAGAGGCACTATCCGAAGCCCTAGCGGTGGAGGAACTTACTGCGCTGCGCTCCACGGTGAATAGGGACGATGTGATACTCGATAAGAGACCCAAGTCCACCTCTTTTAAACCAGCGGATGAAATAGACAAATTGCAGGTCCATCCGACGGACCCAACAAAGACGGCCTCCATCAGGGCGCAGTTGAACTCTGATGTAGATGCCGCACTGCGAGAATTCCTTCAGGAAAATTGGGACATCTTTGCCTGGCACCCTTCAGACATGCCAGGAATCCCACGCAGATTGCCGAAACACAGCCTAAACATCCTAAAAGGATTCAATCCAGTCAAACAGGCTCTTCGGCGATTTTCCGAACCCAAAAGACAGGCAATGGGAGAAGAGCTAGCCAAACTACTGGAAGCCGGATTCATCAGAGACATGAAACATCCGGACTGGCTAGCAAACCTGGTAATGGTACCAAAGAAGGATAAATCCTGGCGCCTATGTGTCAATTTTCAAGACCTCAACAAGGCCTGCCCAAAGGACCCCTTCCCCCTTCCCCGCATCGACCAAATAATCGATGCTACCGCAGGGCACGATTCATTTTGCTTCCTTGACGCATACTCCGGTTACCATCAAATTAAGATGGCAGAGACATACCAAGCCGCAATGGCATTCATTACTCCATATGGACCATTCTGCTTCAACATGATGCCCTTCGGACTCAAAAACGCCGGCGCAACATATCAGCGCATGATTCAGACATGTCTGGCTACCCAGATCGGCAAAACAGTAGAGGCATACGTAGACGATGTAGTCGTCAAAACCAGACACGTCGAAACTCTAGTAGATGATTTGAGGCTCACATTCGACAACCTCCAAGCATATGACATTAAGCTGAATCCGGAAAATGCATTTTCGGAGTACCAGCAGGAAGGCTCCTGGGCTTCATTGTATCCGGTAGAGGAATTGAAGCAAACCCGGCCAAGATCTGAGCTCTGTCACAGCTGGATATTCCAAAAGACCTCAAACAAATACAAAAATTGACTGGATGCGTGGCGGCTTTAAGCCGCTTTATCTCCCGTCTGGGAGAAAAGGCATTGCCCCTCTATCGCCTCCTCAGGCGCACCGAACACTTCGAGTGGACGGATGCTGCCACCGCCGGAGTCAAAGAAATAAAAGCCATATTGGCAACAAATACGGTCCTAGCCGCGCCCAACCTGGGCGAACCAATGTTGTTATACATCGCGGCAACACATCAAGTTGTAAGCGCGGTACTCGTCGTCGAACGAGAAACAGAAGGGCATAAATTCCCTCTCCAAAAACCAGTGTACTACGTATCCACTGTCTTAACTCCCTGCAAGTCCCGTTACCCGCACTATCAAAAGATAGCGTACGCAGTGTTCATGGCATCCCGGAAGCTCCGACATTACTTTCAAGAGTGTTCGATAACAGTGGCCTCCGAAGTGCCCCTCAACGACATCATAAACAACCGCGACGCAACGAGCAGGATTGCAAAATGGGCCATTGAGCTCTTGTCATTCGATATAACTTACAAACCTCGGCGAGCCATAAAGTCACAAGTCTTGGCTGACTTTGTCGCCGAATGGACTGAAGCCGAACTCCCTAAAGAGTACGGCGCATACTCCAATTGGACTATGCATTTTGACGGCTCCAAAATGTTGGCCGGCCTAGGGGCTGGCGTCGTACTCACGTCCCCAACCGGGGATACAGTCCAATACGTACTTTAGATAATGTATACGGACTCCAACAATGCAGCCGAATATGAGGCCCTCCTACACGGCCTCCGGATGGCAATCTCCATGGGCATTCAACGCCTAGAGGTGCGCGGGGACTCAAACCTCGCAATATCCCAAGTAAATGGAGACTTTGACGCCAAAAATCCGAAGATGGCAGCCTATCATAACGATGTCCTAAAAATGTCAGCCCGGTTCGAAGGACTTGAATTCCATCACGTAGCCCGGGATAATAACCAAGCAGCCGACGTATTGGCACGCATCGGTGCGAAGCGCGACGCTGTCCCTCCAAACATCTTCCTGGAATGGCTCTTTAAGCCATCTGTACTATGGGAAGAGGAGTCCGGAAATAACAACCCGGATGCAGCCGCACCGCCCAACACAGAACAATCTGACATAATCGGCAACCCAGCCGATGAAATAACGCCTTCAGCCCACAAAATAATGGCAGTAATTGCCCCGTGGACAGAACCATTCCTAGCCTACCTGATTAGGCAGGAGCTTCCCGAGGACCAAAATGAGGCCCGCTGCATAGTTCGGCGATCTAAAGCCTACAAGGTACACGAGGGAGAATTGTACAAGAAAAGCACAACCGGAGTCCTTCAAAGGTGTATCTCCGAAGAGGAAGGGCGAAACCTTCTGGCTGAAATTCATGCCGGACTAGGCGGACACCACGCCGCAGCTTGGGCCCTTGTAGGCAAGGCCTTCCATACAGGATTTTATTGGCCGACGGCCCGGGCAGATGCTCAGGACTTAGTCCAAAGATGCGTCGGTTGTCAGCTCTTTGCTAATCAGAGCCATATGCCACCCACCACCCTCAAAACTATACCCATTACCTGGCCGTTCACGGTCTGCAGGCTTGACATGGTTGGACCCCTTAAAGGGGGAACCCGCAAGCAAAGGTACCTATTGTTCATGGTGGATAAATTCACCAAATGGATAGAGGCCAAGCCAGTTAAAACGGCAGAGTCCGGACCAGTGATAGACTTTATATCCGGGGTAGTACACCGTTATGGCGTCCCCCATAGCATCATTACCGATAACAGCACGAACTTCACGGCCGACAAGGTTAAATCATGGTGCAAAAATATGGGCATTAAGCTCGATTACGCTTCAGTCTATCATCCTCAAACCAACGGTCAAGTGGAATGAGCAAATGGTCTAATAATGAGCGGCATCAAACCCAGACTAGTGCGGTCCCTTACGAAATCTGACACGCACTGGGTAGAGGAGCTCGACTCCGTACTCTGGGGGCTGCGGACAATGCCCATCCGTACTACCGGTTTCACACCATTTTTTATGGTATACGGCGCAGAGGCAGTTTTGCCCTGCGACGTCATTCATGACTCACCTCGAGTGCGCATGTACGAAGAAAGAGAGGCCGAGCTGGATCGGCAGGACAGTTTGGACGCATTGGAGGAAGAACGCGACGTCGCCAAGGCTCGTTCCGCATTTTATCAGCAGCAGGCTCGGAGATATCAAAGCAGAGAAGTACGGGCTAAGACTTACAATGTTGGCGAACTAGTTCTATGCCTGCCAGACAAGAAAAAGGACAAGCTCAAGCCCAAATGGGAGGGGGCCTTCATTATCGATCAAGTCCTGACCGGCGGAGCGTACCGTCTGCGAAATGCATCGGATAACCGACTCGAGCCGAACCCATGGAACGCAGCCCGCCTCCGACGATTCTACGCCTAGCACCGGACTAAGAGTTCGTCTCCTTCCCCCCGTCCAAATTTTTTACATTTCAGCTGTCTTTCTTTTCTCTCTTTTCTCTCACCCTTTTCATAAAAGCCCTTGAGGGCCTACTTGCGCATTGTTCGCACACACTTGATGTGCTATCCGCACTCATTATACCTGGGGGCTTCTTTACCAGAAGCTTACTTATAAGGGCTCCATGCCCAGCACATGTGTCAAACTTCCACATGTACCTTTGATTCACCATTATATGCATCGATATGACTTAAGTTTTGGCCAAGCTGGGTTGCCTGGCTCCTGTACTTACCCCTACGTTCCCGATTGTTCGGCTAGGAGGTAAAGGGAGCACCTCTGCGATTGTTACGGTCGGGTCAGCCGGATGTGTACCTCAGACTGGGTGAAGCCGAAAGCTAGCGTTCTTAAGGGAATATTCGGTCGGTGACTCAAAAGATGATTTTTTACCCATTTCTTTATCTGCCCCCAGATGTTTTCCTGCTCTTTTCGCAGTCTGGACATGCACTTTAGGGCATGCCTCCCAGGGAAAGGAACCCTTAACGGAACTATTCTCCCTGGAAGATGTTTCTTACTAACCATGTAATAGAACATAACTAGTTGGGCACTTGTCTGATAAAGCACTAATGACCCCTACGCCTGGTCTCCATGCATACCCCGGTTGTTCCTTAACCGAGAAGATATTCGGACACACTCCGGACTCTAGGGTCCCGAGGTCGAAGCGAAAAGGTCGGCAAAGACAAACGATCTACAATCCGGCTAGAAGACATTTTACGTGTCATTTTAAAATACATTGTCAAATCGACTGACTATATTCCTCCTCAATCCCGTCTAACAGACTGTCTAATTTACAGTCCCGTTGGGAATACTTAGCGGCCAACTCTACTTGGACGTACACTAAACTCACAGGGATCTCCTTCCCATCGGGCCCCACAGGTCCGACCTCGGCCATGTGGTTAGGATCCGCCTTCTTGTACCGCGTCTTCACCATGGCCCAGGCCTCCCTGGCACCTTGGCGGCAGGCCGATATCTTCCATAAATGGAAGCGCTGCCGCGCTCCCTGAAGCTTCTCCGCAAGCTCTCCAAGGCCCTCGGGCAGGGAAAGGGACGGCCATAAAGCCTGGACGACGCTGCTCATCGCCTGCCGAACTCGTTCGAGCAGTTGCACCAGCTCGGGAAGTTGATCACCCGTTGATACGGGCATCTCCTCTGCAGGACGACCTGTGAGCACACTTACAGACGTATTTTTGTCAATCGACTTCCTCGCCGAACTCTTCTTTTCAAAGGAGTTCGCTCAAGCACTTACTATAGGTGCCGTGACGAAGCCGCTGATTCTCCTTCACGGAGCCAGACAGCTCGGCCGAACACCCTTTAGCTCTTCTCCTAGCTGGGTGTGGGCATCTTGGAGTTTGTTCCTCTCCTGCTGCACCTTCGTAAGCACCCTCTCGCCGGCCTTCAGCTGGCGCAGTAGTTGTTGCTTGTCCGGATCAAGTCCGGCAACATCTGCAATATCATTGTGAGAGTTATACGTATGCCGCACACCGCTTATTTTTTCGAAATAATGTGTTACCAGAGGGGGTCTCTGTGCCTCCTTGGGCGGCAGCCAGTGCGGCCTAAAGTTGGGCCTTGCACTCTTGCAGCTCCTGGGACAATCGGGTATTCTTCTTCGTAAGATCCTGCATATCAAATGATCCTTAAATCAGTTACTCTAACTACTTTAAGTCTCGGGGGCTACTGGCATATACAACTATTAAAATCCTTTACCCGTATGTCTTTTACATACTGCTCCGTGGCTCTGGCTAAACCATCCTGAGTGGCACGGAGGTGCGCGTCCCCCACGTTAAAGGCATTCAACGCCTCTGGGGAGAAACAGCGTCACGAAGAACTGTCCGGCGACGCCTATGATTCATAGCGCTCTCCACCTCAGACCCGGTGGCGGACAGCCTGTCGGCATCCTCCGTTGGAGGAGTATCCGGCTCGCGCCTCGCGCTCGCCTCCCCTTCCGCACCAGGTGTTGGAGCCTGGCTGGCGGAGGCTTGGTTGGCAACCTCTCCGGGCACAGTCCGGCGAGCGCTCCTTCTCCTGGAAAAGTAATGAGCATTAATACGCCTCCCAGGAATCTTTTTCCTAGACAACGGTCGTGAGCTATACCGTTGCGGTGACGTTTCGGTTCGTACCGCACCCCTCTTCCGCCTGCTGGGCCGGACTGACCCTTGTTGGTCAGCCACCGCGGGTTCGGCTTCCTGCCTTGAAGGCACCTCCTGCAAGACACCGTTGTATACGACGGTAAGAAATACGCGAGGACGAAGTAATGGTGTCAAAGCTTCGGTCATGATTACCTGGGAAGCCGGAGATAGGCCGGGGTAGTCAGCCGTAATGGCGACTAAAGCATTGTCCATGCTAAGTTGGTGGAACACCCCGTCGATCAGCTCCACCTTTATGTCCGGATCCTCTTCGGAGGCCGGACCAAGGGATCTTCCCGGATCCTCGGGTTGTGGAGCCGGACTGTGAATGTCCTCCACATCCCAGCGCAGTTCCTGCGTCGAAATCATAGAGTAAGGCACTTGGCCTTGAATGAACGGGTCGGATGGATAAACGTCTGCTTACGCAGCTCCGAGGGTTATTCATGGAGAACCCATTCAATGGGCTTGTCCGGAGGAAGTCCTCCTTCTCCCCCTTGAACAGGCCGGACAGGATCTTCACCAGATCCTCGGCCGATCCCGGCCCTTTGCGGCCATGACGGGTGGCATCATTCTCCCTGTTGAAATCCCACATGGGGTGGCCCCTGTATTGTAGAGGCTGCACCCCCCGCATAATGCACGTGGCCATGACCCAATCATGGTCAGTCCGGAATGGGCCAGTAACCTTATCTGGCCCATCAAATAATGGATGCTCTTGTCTTCCTCCAGCTGAGGGCTCCGCGGGCGCCAACTCAGGCGTTTCTTAAGGGGAGCATTGCTAAACTCCGGGAGGCCGATCCAAACAAGGTCCGGCAGTGGAGCGTCTTCTACATAAAACCATTCTGAAGGCCGGTCTTCGGACGCCTTCTTAGGGGTTCCGGAGAGATATCCGGTCCCGGCAATGCGCCATATTTCGGCACCGCCCACTTGATAAATTGACCCCTCATGAGAACGGGGTACGAGGCAGAATAGCCTCTTCCACAGCGCAAAATGGGGCTTGATGCCCAGGAATAGCTCGTAAAGAGCTACGAAACCCGCGATATGCAGAATAGAGGCGGGCGTGAGGTAATGGAGCTGGAGTCCGTAGAACTCCAGAAGCCCGCGGAGGAACGGATGTACAGGAAATCCGAGCCCTCTTATCAGATAGGGGACGAAGCATACCCGCTCCCCTTTATTGGGACTTGGGGTAGCCTCCGCTTTCTTCCCACCTTTGTAGGTGGCCAGCCCGGCTCGAACCAGGACCATGAAGGCCGGAGGAAGATATCCCTCCGCTTGGAGCGTCACCAGCTCGTTGTGTGGGACAGAACATCTCCTCCAATCTCCTGGCAGAGGGCTGGGAGCGCGAGAGGAGGAGCTGCGACGACGGTCCATGATGGAATGGATTTTTGGTCAGAGGCGCTCCGATGAGTACTCGCGGAAGGAAGATGGTGTGGTTTGGATCTGGATTCTTGCCTTTCTTATAGGCAGATTATTGGCGCAGCTAGGGGGTAAAATGTAAAAGATACCCTGGCTTTTCGCATTCGTGCGACGCGTGGAAGAGGGCCATTATTGGGCGTGGAAGCCAAGGAGTGCAACATTCATAAGGAAGCCGGACACTATTCGGCAAGAACATGGAATTTGGAGGAGAACCCGCCTTGCAACATCGAAGACTATACATGCGCCGGACTCATCGTCATTGAAGCCTGGTTCGGGGGCTACTGAGGGAGTCTTGGACTAGGACCTAGGGTTTTACCTCCATCAAGAGGGCCCGAACCTGGGTAAAACATTGTGTCCCTCGTCTCCTATTACCATCCGCCTAGACGCACAGTTCGGGACCCCTACCCGAGATTCGCCGGTTTTGACACCGACAACGGGTTTAAAGCCCACTAGTAGCGCATGCTATTGCGCTACTAATAAGGCGCTACAGCTATTACTTAGCAGTAGCGCGTGTCACACACGCTACTGCTAAGACACATAGTGGCAGCGCCTATTCTCTCCCGCGCTGCTGCTAATCTAGCTACTTGCAACGTGTTTACTATCAATCGCTAGTAGTATTCTTTTTTTATTTTCTTTATTTTTAGTGTATTTATCTACCGTTATACAAATTTTGGTACAACACCAATTATGAGGTTTATATCATTATGTCCATAACAGTGTGTCAAATATAGGTGGATTAGGTTCAAGTGGAGGCAATATGCGGTGCATGTCAAAAGTATACTACTAATCCAAACTTGATCTAGTTTGGACTAGTAGTACTTTCGATGTTCACCACATGTTGCCTCCACTTGAATCTAATCTGCCAGCACAAGCTATTTAATCATCATCATAGTCATTACCACCAACAATATTTATTTAATCACCACTAACACTAGCTAATAATAATCATCATAGTCATTACCACCAACACTAGCTATTTAATCATCATAGTTATAGTGTAGCACATCATCATCTTCAAACTCATTTCTAGCTAGCTAATCACTCCTGCTGCTCTCTCTTAGGTAAAATAACATAAAACATCTGTAGCTCTCCTCCTTCATCAAGTTGGAGCATGCAGATGAATCTGTCTCCTAATCGTGGGTTGTGCTTCTGTTTGCTGCCCCCTAGTACTTCTCTGCGCTCCTCCATCACAAATTAGGTCCAGACTTTCACTATTAAGAATCCGTCACTAATCCTGAATGCACTAAAGTGATCTGCAGGATATCTTGGTCATAAGCTAATAATACACATGGTACCTTTAGTCTCGATCCCATGAGGCACAACATTCATCGTGAGTCCCTATTGAAGAACATCGTATGGTAACATACTTAGCAATGAAGTTTAGCTTAAAAATAATGTATGGAAAAGATGCACTGAGGACAAATAGTAAAAATCTTACCATCCTTCCTAAATAGATTTGACCGTAGTTCATTACGAACACTATTGGTCGCACGTTTTCAGTACTAACATTTCTAAATGCAGGAAGAAAATTTGTCTTGATAGTATTAAGATCCGCAAGCCATGAAACATAATGACTTAGCTCCTCGCAGTTTAGTTCGGCCCCGGCACAGTAGTAGGTCATGTCTACCAAGCGTTGGACATGTTTGCTTGAACCGAAATAAGCTAACAATAGAAATTAGTTGTCAACTATTTTTGAATAAACAATATCAAAGACATAAATATGGTTGAGAAACTCACATAATGGTATAACTGGAGGCGTCTGCACATTGACCCAGATGTCAGTATTACCTTCAGTATCATCTTCCGGACGAATATCAAAGGTGATAACCATATCAGGCTCAAATGCGTAAGTCTTGCATAGTGCTCGCCATGTTTTGCATCCAAAATAGGTGTAGTCGTCTGAATTGTATAATTTTGCATGGAAAATATAACCATGCTCGGTCTTCAAGTAAACTTTCTTTACCTCCATAGTACGACTGAAACCTATCTTATCCAATACAAAAACTCTTGCATGGCAGGGGATACGCTAGTAGAATAGTAAAAAAATAAATTATAAGTTGAAGCAAATGAAGCAGATGTCATGCTTAATTACGAAAAAAGACTTGTCGTTGTGACTTACTGTATCCATTTCGAAGTTCTCGTCCAGCTTGATGCTGAAGCGCCTATCATCATCTAGGAAGATTCCGTCGCACAGGCCGCGCTCGTCTTCGCAGTATTTGCAAATACCGAAATCTTTTGCGTCGTCAGACTTTCCTATGTTCACAGTTGAAACATTAATTGAAAATCGATCGAAGACAACTACCAGGATACTCAACACACAAATCCGGGGCACTTGATATTTCCTACATATTCTGGCACAAGTCATGCCAAAATTCACGGAAAAATCCGGCATGACCTTTGCTAAAATAGGACATATCGAGCGCCTGAAATTTGCCGGAACGGAAATGAATCAACACTCCGAAAAAACATCAGCCACTCGGAGGTGTAACCTGCAAACATGACCGACCACTTGGGCAAGCACATATCCTATTTGAGCAACACAAGATATACAACAAGTTCTTACTAACTAGTTCTATTAATTTAACTAGTTCTTACTAAAAATAAAATTACTATAGATAAAAATAAACTAGTACCTAATTAGTACCTAGTTCTTACTAACTAATTAGTACCTAGGAACTATAAATAAATTTTTTAATCGTTTTATGATTCATCTTAGAAATTTGATTCGTTTCCACCCTTACATGAACAATAACTAATTTGAGCCGCATCCGCATCCGATTCGTTTCCACCCTTAAATGAACCCTAACTAATTTGATGCAACTAAAATATGGAGAAACCCTAGGAAGAGGTAGGGAAGAGGGAGGAGTAGGTGTGCTCACCTCGGGTAACTGCAACGAGGGAGGGGCAGGCGGCATGGAGGTCGGGGTCGGGGCTCGGGCGCGCGGTGGAGGGCGGCGTTGAGGTCGGGGGCGGGGGCGGCGTTGAATCCGGGGTCGGGGCGGTGTAGAGGGTGTGCGTAGAGCGAGCGGCGGTTGGCGGGTGATGACGGCGGCGAGAGCGTAGGAGTTGGATTTGGGGAAGTGGCCGTGGGGAAGGACGAACCCTGTGGTTAAGTCAGAAGTAGCAGTAGTGCGTTCCGGAAAGCGCACTGCTACTACATTAGCTACAGCGCGTTCTGTGATACACGCTACTGCTACTCATTTCTGTTTTTTTTCCTTTTTCATTTATTTTTATTCACATTTTATTTTTCTTCTTTCACCTTATTCTATTTCTTTCATTTTTAATTACCTTTCTATCTGCTTTCCATTTAATAGTAGATCCTTTAGCAGTAGCGAGTTTAGAGGAAAACGCGCTGCTACAAAGAAAGTAGCGGTAGCGCTGTTCGATGTAGATCGCTACTACTCTATGTAGCCTATGGTATAAGCCGTGGGAATTTTAGTAGTAACATGTTGAGAGAAAGGCGCGCTACTGCTAGAACTTTGTATGTAGCGCGGTTTGCGCAGGCGCGCTACTGCTACTTAGCACCATCGTGCTTTTTTGACCCACGCTACTGCTAAAGTTCTGTATATAAGGTTTTCCCTAGTAGTGCTACCACACATAACCCAAACTCTCACAGATTGTACCCCTACTACAATGGACAGAGAACCAGTTTCACCCAATCTAACCGCAACCCCAGTAGATAGTAACCCCGTTCCTGTTGACACAGCACCATCTCCACCACAGAGCTCCCAAACAAGAGCAGTTAGTAAGGCAGCTCCAGTGCCTAAAGGACCAGTACTACCATGGCGAACCCCAAATCCACCAGTTAGTATGCCTATTCCTGTGGAGGAAGCGCAACCAGCTAGTCGTAGTTTAGCATCTATCGCATTTGATGTTGTTAAATCGTATGTGTGTATCTTCCCATCTTGGAAATATTATACTGAAGATGAAGGAAAATGCCAGTTGCAGGTGTTTGTCCAGGAGTTATGTGTAAGTAATGTTATTCATGGCAATTACTTTGCTTTGTCCCATACATCCTACCTCCATGATGGTTATAATACATCAAATTTTCCCATTTTTCTCTATAGAGAAGGACCGATTTGGAAACTCAGGATGAGGTAACCTGTGCTAATACCTCTGCTGTCTTCAAGAATGCTTGGTGGCAGTATCAGAATTACCTGAAGAAAACGTACTTCACCAGCAAAGAAACTCATCAAATTCCCTTATGTTCTCCTGAGACACATTTACTGGACGATGACTGGGAACGCCTTGTTCTGTACTGGTCCCGAACCAAGAATGTGGTAAGGTCTATGAGATCATTTTCTATTTTTAAGTACTATATTCTTGCGTCTTATTGTACTCTGTTCATGTAGAACAAGTGCCTAAACCTGAAGAACAATTGTTCTAATTTAAGATTCCATTGCTATCATAGTTCAAAAAAGCGCTAGGCGTTAATTGTGCGTTTTGCCACCGCCTTGCACTTTACTGACCAAAGTGCATGCTTAGGCGCAGTTATGCACAGATTAAGCGTAGTTATATGCAATGTGTTTTGCCAACGCCTAGAGCCTAGGCGCGCTTAAGCGCTCGCTTAGGTGCGCCTTTTTTAACTATGATTGCTATCGTACATACTGCTTTGCTCTTGTATCGTTGTATTTACTCATACAAACTTATTTTTAAATTGAAGGATCCAATCGAAACTCCAATGGCACAGCAGGTACGTTCACGCATGCTTCTTTAACAGGTTTGCTCTTATCAATAGCTTTGTTGATTTCAATTTCAATTGTGTATACAGTTGACTTCTCACATCATGCACATTACTAGCATCACAACAGAGGCAGTAGTGTTGTTGTACATGTAGACCCGTGGTACCCATCTGAAATCTTGTTGTGCCATGTAGTTTCCCACGCTTTGTATTCTTTCACTGTTGCTTTGTCTTGAACTGATATGATTTGAACCGTGTCTCTATTTTGATTTGCCAAGACAATGAAGTGACCATAGGACATAGATATATGTTTGTTTGATGCTTTTATTATGTACTAATACTTGGCAATAGAAGACTTGGTAGTTTAATCCTGTCCACCTTACTAATGAACTGGTTCACCAAAATGAGTTTCATATACTAGTACATGCTAAACCTGTTATGTGTCTGCTAGTTTATTCTTTTAGAATGCTGATAGAATATTGGGGAAGAGTGCCTTATTAAGCAATTGTAAAGGAAGTAGTGCAGATAAGGTGCAGGATAGTGAGGAATCCTTGTTGGTCTCCAACAAAGATGATAAAACAGCTAAGGAAGACTATCTTGAAGACAGTGAGACAACCCCAAAGTCCTATCTTGGTTTAGTGTTCGAGTTACTGGCCACTACCGCTTGCACAAGCTATTCAAACTCATTGTCCGAATCAGTTCGGTTTCTTGAGTCTCAACTACAAGCTGAAAGACATCGATCATCGGTGCTGCGACAAAAAGCGGAAGGACTGCGAAAGTCCCTGGAGCATTCAGATGCATACTTTCTGGTGCAACAGCAAACGTTGGAGGATTTTAGCGCCAAACAGGACAAAGCTAATAAGCTTGCTAAGCTTATTGCCTGCATGGTGGATCCCAGGATAACGTTTCTTGAGCTCTTCTGAAGTTGTTTCAGTTATGCTCTTGCTTTGCTGCCGCGTTTATTTGCACTTGTGGCCAATTTTGACGGCCAGTGTATGTAATATTGTACATTGTTCCCTATATTTGCACTGGTGGCGAACTTTGATGCCCAGTGGATGTAATATGTATAATAGCGGTAATAAGCTAGCGTTAATTGCTTGCTTATTTATTTCCTTATTGTCTTGTTTAGTTGTTTGCTTGTAGTCACTGCAGTTCTTTTTCTGTGTTTTTCTAGTGGCCATAATAGCCTATTTTTGGTAACTAGGCCAAAATAATCATGGCAACACACGGACTGTTGTAACCATGGGCCTCCTGCGGGCCGTATGATCCATGGGCATTCTACGAGCCGTAGGATCCATTGGCCTTCTATACGGGTCGTAGGATCCAGGGACCTTCTATGGGCCGGAGGATCCATGGGCCTTCTACAGGCCGTAAGATCCATGGGCCTTATAAGGGCCGTATGATCCATTGGCCTTATACGGGCCGTAGGATCATGGGCCTTCTATGGGCGTATCATTATTTCGCCAATCATGGGCCATACTATTCGTGGACCATAACGGTTCATTAATAGGCCGTATTTGATAACTCTATGAAAATAGCCCAACGGTTTTTTTGACATGAAAACGGCTCAATGTATTAACGGGCCACAAAAGGGCCGATTGTGACGACGGGCTGAATTTGGCCGACAAGCAGAAAATGACACTAACAGGCCGTAAGTAACCGAATGCTGGAAATGAGCCCAAGAATAAATGGGCCCTAAGAAGGCCGAAAGATAACTTGGTCTGGAAACAACCCAATGGAATAATGGGCCGTTAATGGGTATAAAGTGATACACTTTTCATTACGGGCCAGTTTCACCACGGGCCGTTAATGGGCCAAGAGTTACAAAGGGCCTCATATGGGCCGAAACAAGTCATGGGCCATACATGGGCTGGAAGTTAAAATGGGCTGGAATCATATTGGACAGCTCAGATGATGCTACTGGGCCTAATTCGAAGAAGTTGTAACGGGCCCTGGGTTAGCAGGCTGTAAATGGGCTATATGTGAACAGGCCGTTAACAGGCTTTCCGTGGGCCGGCCCGCCACCTTTTGGCCAAGTCAAACGGGCCGGCCATTTCACAGGAATGGGCCTCTGTTGGGCCGTGCCACGTGTTGACGTATCATAGGCGCCTTGGGTCCAATGAGTGGGTGACATCTGTCCCAACAGTGAGCCGACACATGTTTCCTCCAGCCAATGATGATTTTACACGTGGAAAATCCCCATTGGTCGGGGCTGTTAACGGGTTATCGGATCCAAAATCGGACCGGATAGCTTAACAGTGTTCCGCTACGATGGATGCCACGTGTCGGTCACCCTTGACGATAGCACTTTTGTGACGCACGATTTATCGTCATGAAAGTGGACACTTCCATGATGATAATTTTGGTAATGTCATGGAACACTTCTACGACAGCACAGGTATGACTATCTTTATTCTGTCATAAAATCGTCATGGATGTACATGCATGACAGAAAATGCGACCTACTGTGACAAACACGTATCATCACGAAAGTGTATTTTTTTGTAGTGTACATAGAGAGAGAGACATGCCTAAACAGAAAGCAATTGTTCCAAGCCAGGTTGAAGAAAGCTCTGTCTAGTCATTCTAGGGTTGGCGTGGCTCTTTTGTTAGACCAGGTAAAGCATCTATTTAGTAGGGGTAGTTTTATTAGCGCTAGGTCGTTGATCATGTTGTTCAAAGCGTCAGCCTCATGTTGGTGAAAGTAGCGGTTATTTTTTTCGTTAGAGAAACGAATCAGGTTGAAGTCGCCTACTATTAGCCAAGGGGTTTGGTCATCTTCCTAGATTTGTCTGAGCTCATCAAGGAAGGCTTGTTTGTGATTGCGACTTGATGGTGCATATATGTTACTGATGACAAAGGGAGTGGGTGGGCGAGTGATGTGAGTCTGATGGATGTGGCGAACTTGTGATGAGAGTGGGAGATTAGGGAGAAGTAATTTTTGTTAAAAGTGGAGACAGTTCCACCGGTCGATCCGTCTGCTAGTAAGAAATATTTTTGGTCCAGAGATCATGGTAGGAAGGACTTCAATTTTTGTTCAGTAATCTCGTTTAGTTTCGATTCTTGTAGAAGGGCACAGTTAGGGTTGATACTGATTAGTTCGGAGAGAATATCAGCACATTTAGATTCATCGCCTAATCCTCTTACATTCCATGAACAAATAGATAGATTGGTGTTACTCATACGAAACCGAAGTGACACCTAAACTTAAACAGAGTAGAAGTACGTAGAGGGAACATGCAGGACAGTACTGGATGAGTGAAGTAGAACAACGATTGCTCCAGGCACATGCATGGGGAATAAGTAGACCCATAAAGTAGGGCCACGATAGGGACGGCCGGTCGCCCTCGGGATGCCACAGGGGCTTGCAAGGTAGCTTTGGCACATCATGGTTCAACGTCAGCACCAATAGCATGGATGGTATCGTCAGCTTGGGCAATGGAGGCAGCAGTCGCGTCATTAGCGCCGCAAAGCAAAGCGATTTCCGCAAGGGCTGCTGCAGAGGCTGGTGGGGCGTCGGGGATGTCGAGTTGGGCATCATGGATGGTGTTTTTAAGCGCTTTTGCCACGTCGGTGGCAGTGAGGCGTGCAGCTCGAGCGCGAACAGCCTTTGTTGTCATGTCGGTGAAGACACATGGTTCCTTGGCAGCGCGGCGAGAGCCCCAGTGAAGTCTCATGGTCTTGTCTGCCGAGCGCTTGGCGCTGCGGCACAGGTTGCGAAGCACGCACTCATGGAGAGGGTTGTCTGCAGTTTTCGTTGTGGGTGCATCAATGGTTAGGCTGTGTACGGTTTGACATGCAGGGGAAGGAGAAGGATAGGTCTGTGGTAAAACTGTACCAGAGGAGGATGCCCCAGTAGAGAAGGTGATGGCGGAGACGTCTATGTCGAGGGCTGAGGAGCTTGAGCTGTCGTATGGGCGAAACGCCGACGGCAGCTGCATGTCAGTTGGTCTTGAAGAGTTGTTTTCCTATGACATCGTTCTCTTTGGTTGTAATGTACTTGCGGTTTTTGCACTACAAAGGAAAACCCTAGCAGTAACGCGTGTTTAAAGCCTATCAGTAGCGTGGGGTACCGCGCTACTAGTAAGGTGCTACAGCTAAAGGTTAGGAGTAGCATGGGTTGGACCGCGCTACTGCTATATCGACTTAGTAGCAGCCCTTTGTAAAATGAGCGCTACTGGTAATTAGTAGTAGCGCTTCTCCTGGCACGTGCTAATACTATTATTCCATATTTCTTTTTTATTTCATGTTGTATTCATACACATTTATACAAGTTTTCATACCGTAGCAATTTAGAGAATGATTTTACATCATAATAAGTTATTACATCAGTGGGAGAAAGAACCGTGGACTTGTTTCAAGTGGATGGACATCCACTTGAAACTAATCCACTGTTCCTTCACCCAATGATATAATAAATATCATCATCATCATATCGTTAACAACTTATCATCATAATACATCATTGTCATATGACACATCCTCATGATCATCGTTTTTATCAATGAGACATCACATACAAGTTGGTCACTAGACATAATCACAACTATGTATCATCATCAACTCTCATAAACATATTGTACCTCATAGGACCTACTACGTTGTCTTAGGACCTACTATATTATCTTAGGTAAAATAGCATAAAACAAGATAGCCCCTGACTCTCCATTATGGAGAATGGAGATTATCTTGTCTCCAATTCTTTCCTTTCACACAATGTTGCTTCCAAGAACCTCCTTACGAATGTCCATACATTTCTTCCATTCTTTGATTATCTTGTGTTCACCGTTTTTAGAAATCCGGTATGCACAGGTGAGGTTCGTAGGATGACCTGGCTGTATGTTCAAAACATCAAGGCGACTATTCTGATACATCAAATGAGGCACACAATCCATCGGGATTTTCTGTTGAAAAACATAGTAATAACTTCGTAGTTAGCAATGTAGTTCAGTTTTAGAAGTACGCAAAAGATGCATGGATGTCGTAATAGTAAAAAATCTTACCAGGAAATCTCCATGGAAGTTATCGTTGTTCAACACGTGCACTAGTGGCACGTATTCACCATAATTTGGAGGAGTTCGATAAAAGGCATTGTAATTCTTAATGTCAGTACAATATGCGACCAAATTATTTTTCTCTTGATAAGTTAACTCAGAGCCATCGGTGTAGTTGGTTCTGTCTACCATCTTCCGCACACTCCTTGAAGAATGAAAATAAGCTATCAATGGAAATAAGCTGTCAATTATTTTGAAATAAAAAATATAAATTACTTAATAACTATCTTTGAGGAACTCACATAGCGGTATAATTAGAAGCGTATCAACAAGAACCCAAATGTCCAAATTGTCTTGGTCGATGTCAGGATCCCCAAGATCCATGGTGACAAAACATACCCTCTTGAAAATCATGCATCTTGCAAAGTGCTTCCCAACCCGGGCAACCAAAATGGGATACGCTCTCAGAGTTGTATAGATTTACCTCAAAATCCATACCATGATGGGTTCTTAGGTTAATTTTCTATGTTTCATTCCTCTCATGATCTTCAAAACCCATCCTCTCCAAGACATAGTGTCTTGCATGGCATGGGATAAGCTAGTCGAATTGTAAAAGACGAAAATTACACGTTGAAGTAGTAGAAGTCAAGCTTAATTACGAAAAAAACACTTTGCGTCGTAGCTTACGGTATCGCAATCGAAGGCCTCCTCGAGCTTAATGCTGAAGCGCCAACCTACGTCCAGGTGAGGCCTGTCGCAGAAACCCCGTTTCTCACCGCACCGGGAGCACTCCCCAGGACCTTCTTCGTCCGACGAAATTTCCTATGTTCATAATTCAAAGATTAAACTTTTACTTTTAAATATATGGACTACAAAAACTAAATTAGATCATTATTATTCATCACAGGTTGACTATGGGTCTTACTAAATCCAGGCCACTCGATATTTCCTACATATTCTAGCACAAGTCATGCCAAAATTGACGGAAAATTCCGGCATGACCTTTGCAAAAACAGGACATATCGAGCGCCTGAAATTCGCCGGAACGGAAATTAATCAACACTCCAGCAAAACATGGGCCACTCGGAGGTGTAACCTGCAAACATGACCGGCCACTTTGGGCAACCACATATCCTATTGAGCAACACAAGATATACATGTTTTTATCTACATGGAGATTTGGCTGGTCTCACCTCGAGGTCAAAGGGGTCGGTGACGGCACTACTAGGAAAAGGCCTGCTAGTGGGGCACCTATTTTGGCTACTAAGGGCGCACTGCAGGTGCGCCACTAGCATCACGCCATTAGAACTTTTTACTAATGGCGCACCACAGGTGCGCCATTAGTATCTGGTATACTAATGGCGCACCAGGCAGTGCACCATTAGTATATCCCATGGTGCGCCATTAGTATGCCATCCCAGGGGGGCATATTTACCCATGTGCTATGGCTTACTAATGGCTCACTAGTTGATGATGTGCCACTAGTGTGCTTTTTGAAGTGCGCCACTAAAGTGCTGAGTGGTGTGCCACTAGTATGAAATATTAGGGATTATTTATTTCTTTTCTGATATTTGCACAGGTTACAAAACATATTACTGCACAGAATATAGAGACCACAACATATAAACAACAGATTTATCA
The DNA here is from genome assembly GCF_002162155.2 of Triticum dicoccoides. Classification (NCBI taxonomy): domain Eukaryota; kingdom Viridiplantae; phylum Streptophyta; class Magnoliopsida; order Poales; family Poaceae; genus Triticum; species Triticum dicoccoides. Next base: position 634,324,180 of record NC_041393.1, read on the forward strand.
AATACAATAGAAGATTAGTCTCTGAATACAATTCATCATATTAGTCTCCGAATTTAAAATACCGAACAAAGTTAGAACATTACAAGTCTCGAGACCGCGAGTAGCGAGTTTGTCTTCACATTACAAGTCGATATCGATCATCTAAACTACCATCACATAGAAGAGAGCTGCAGTCATCACGATGAGCATAATCACGATGAAACTGGTCTTCATCCGGTTCCTCCAACGCTCCCTCCTCTCTCCCGCTAGATAGAGCGTGTATCTATCTTCCGCCTCCGCCCTAGTGGTGTACCCTTTGTAACTGTTACCGCTGAAATGGTGAACCTGTCTCCAACACTCCTCCCAGTCGTCGTAGACTCCGGGAACCTTACCCTTGTACACGACATACGACGGCATCTCTATGCACTAGCCAAACAAAACGTTAGTAGCAATTCACAGACAATACATAAGCAATATATAAGTATGCAATAAAAGGATCGGAAGAGAACAGCAACACATTAATTGCATGATTCATGGTCCTACTAATAAATAGCATCGATTACATATAAGTTGAATGACTGTCTAAACCAAAGAGACATACAAGTTCATTAAAGTTTAATATTACAACATGAGCCAATCGACATTTCAGAACTACATAGCATCACTACTTTCGACTCGACTCAGGGACCGAAGCGTGGATGAAGCCGCCGTCTTTCGTGATGGTCACGAAATCACGGGCATTTTCAGCCTGCATTTGTAGCGTTGTTTCTATCTCACTGTTGGACGGTTGAGATCTGAGGTAGAACTACCCCGAGGTACGAAGGACATCTTGATGGATAATTTCCGCAAACTCCGACTAGATGCAAAAGAATTCTTGTCTGATGTCCGCGTCCTGGATTGCCGACAAGCGTGTGGCTCGGTCTTTGAGATTATTTGGTAGCAGAATATGATTTTGGTCCCGTACGATCGCCCGCATGTGATGGAGGGCGTAGTAGGCGTCCTTCTGACCGCCAGGCGGCTGCTTGACGCAGGGGAACGTCGTATTGTGGGTGAACACAAGCTTGCCGTACCTACGAATTGGCCTCTTGAAGGTGCCTCCAGATCTGGCGTAGCCAGGTAGAGCATCATCAAGAACTTTCTCAATATTTGTGTAGTCTATCTTCAACTCACGGTCTGGGTCGAAATACGTGTACATGGAATATTTTGGGCTTAAGAGGATGAGTGTGCAATGTGTGTCATTGCACAAAACAAGGAATGTTAGAGAAAAAAAAGAACGATCGAAATCTATGAAATCATATGTTACGGGGTGGTGAAGGGATGGCTTACTTGGGAAAGTAAGGCACGAGGAAGTTATCCTTATCTGGGTTTGCCAGAATGACATCTTCGAGGTGTGAACTTGCGACTTGCCGGTCCCCAGCGCTGCCCAAGATCTTGGCATGCATGTAGAAGGGGTCGACTATCACGATGTCCGGGGTCTTGTCTCTAATGATACGCATCTCCATACTCAGCGAAAATAGCCGAATGAAGGTGTAGTGCAGCGGATGAAGGTTAAACATAGCGAAGATGTCATCAACCCGCAGGACGATCGTACCCCCGATGGCGCTATCCACAAAGCCCTTGCCCTCTGGCACCTTGGCCATGAAAACCGGGTATGCGACATCATTCTGGGAGAGACGCCGCTTCTCCAAAGAAAGAACAATGTCATGCAGACTCCGCATAGCACCGGTTGCAGCATTGAGCAGATTAGTCGGTAGCATCGCCCTACCCGCCACATGCACCCTCCTCAAGATATCCTTAGGTGAAGGTGTCCCGTCCTGAGAACGGATCGTACTCGGTGCCGGCTGGCTCGCACCACCCTTGTTATTCTTTCGTTTTCGTCCCTTCTTCTTCATCTGCTATAATGGGATCGAGTTCTGCTCAGAGACCGCCTTCTTGAGTGTGTTGGGGCTGATAATATTTCGCACCTCAGCTATCTGAGGCTCGGTGAAGGCGGCAGCTGGAGGCGTCTCCTGAGAACTGAACGCCAGACGATGCCTGTTGCAATTGGTTTTCTCTGCGGTACCAGCTAGATCGCGGTCGTCTTTTCAGGGTTAGGTTCTTGAGAAGGAGGCCCGAAGAATTCGTTACCGTACCCATGTTCAGCAAAGTACTTATTGACATTGGTAAATGTATTGTCATCGTTGTCATCGTTGTTCGGATCCTGTGCCATATGCATGTCCGGATCCTGTGCCATAGGGATGTCTGGCATGTCTGAAAGCGTTGCGGCGGTCTTGCCATGGCTTGGCACCAGCACGACTGGCGGTGTTGTCTGTGGGGTGGTGTCCCCCGCCCCCAAACGAATCTGGCTCTTCGGCCAAAGCAGGGGCCAGCTTACGCAGGCGCTGAGGGTCATCACATCATCTTCGTCGGCCCCAGCGGGTCGAATCGGAGGTAACAACTCATCGCAGCCTGGCAGCACCCGAACCAGTTCAACCCTATACACGGTGGGTGGCATCGCATTACCATGGAACACGGGGTTTCCCAGTTGAACGATTCTGCCCTTGGCGACATCGATCAACTCGCTGCCCACGAAGTGCAGGAGAGTGCATGGAACGTTGGTGGCGCCCTGCAAAAACATGTAGGGCGTCAGGGATGCCTAGTCAAAGGCAAGGAGATGAAGTCATCGGCTGAGAGGCTTAGTTACCATGATGGTGTCGAGCTCGGCTAATGTCGAGGCACCGCCAACGGCGGGCGTGCAACTGATGGAGGGGCCGCTTGCTGCCGAGGTGCCGGCGGCGTACACCCAGGTGCATTATGTTGGGTAACGTTGTAGAAAATAAAAAAAATCCTACGGTTTCACCAAGATCCATCTATGAGTTCATCTAAGCAACGAGTGAAAGGAGAGATGCATCTACATACCACTTTGTAGATCGCGAGCGGAAGTGTTCAAAAGAATGGGGTTGAGTTAGTCGTTCTCGTCGTGATCCTATCACCGGAGATCCTAGCGCCGAACGGACGGCACCTCCGCGTTCAACACACGTACGGTCAGCATGACGTCTCCTCCGTCTTGATCCAGCAAGGGGAAGGAGAGGTTGATGAAGATCCAGCAGCACGACGGCGTGGTGGTGGATGCAGCGGGACTCCGGCAGGGCTTCGCCAAGCAACTATGGGAGGAGGAAGAGGTGTAGCAGGGGGAGGGAGGCGCCAAGACTCAGGGTGCGGCTACCCTCCCTCCCCCCCCTCCTTTATACAGGCCCCAGGGGGGGCGCCGGTCCCTGGAGATCAGATCTCCCAGGGGGGCGGCGGCCAGGGGGTGGAGTGCCCCCCAAGGCAAGTGGAGAGCCCCCCCACCCTAGGGTTTCCAACCCTAGGCGCAGGGGGGGCCCAAGGGGGGGCGCACCAGCCCACTAGGGGCTGGTTCCCCTCCCACTTCAGCCCACGGGGCCCTCCGGGATAGGTGGACCCCCGGGACCCTTCCGGTGGTCCCGGTACAATACCGGGTGACCCCAAAACTTTCCCGATGCCGAAACAGCACTTCCTATATATAATTCTTTACCTCCGGACCATTCCGAAACTCCTCATGACGTTCGGGATCTCATCCAGGACTCCGAACAACATACGGTTTGCTGCATACTCATATTCATACAACCCTAGCGTCACCGAACCTTAAGTGTGTAGACCCTACGGGTTCGGGAGACATGCAGACATGACCGAGATGGCTCTCCGGTCAATAACCAACAGCGGGATCTGGATACCCATGTTGGCTCCCACATACTCCTCGATGATCTCATCGGATGAACCATGATGTCGAGGATTCAAGCAACCCCGTATGCTATTCCCTTTGTCAGACGGTATCTTACTTGCCCGAGATTCGATCATCGGTATCCCAATACCTCGTTCAATCTCGTTGCCGGCAAGTCACTTTACTCGTACCGTAATCCATGATCTCGTGACCAAACACTTGGTCACTTTGAGCTCATTATGATGATGCACTACCGAGTGGGCCCAGTGATACCTCTCCATAATATGGAGTGACAAATCCATGTCTCGATCCGTGTCAACCCAACAGACACTTTTGGAGATACCTGTAGTGCACCTTTATAGTCACCCAGTTACGTTGTTACGTTTGGAACACCCAAAGCACTCCTACGGTATCCGGGAGTTACACGATCTCATGGTCTAAGGAAAAGATACTTGACATTGGAAAAGCTCTAGCAAAACGAACTACACGATCTTGTGCTATGCTTAGGATTGGGTCTTGTCCATCACATAATTCTCCTAATGATGTGATCCCGTTATCAATGACATCTAATGTCCATAGTCAGGAAACCATGACTATCTGTTGATCAACGAGCTAGTCAACTAGAGGCTTACGAGGGACATATTATGGTCTAGGTATTCACACGTGTATTACAATTTCCGGATAATACAATTATAGCATGAATAAAGACAATTATCATGAACAAGGAAATATAATAATAATCCTTTTATTATTGCCTCTAGGGCATATTTCCAACAGTCTCCCACTTGCACTAGAGTCAATAATCTAGTTACATTGTGATGAATCGAACACCCATAGAGTTCTGGTGTTGATCATGTTTTGCTCGCGAAGGAGGTTTAGTCCACGGATCTGCGACATTCAGATCCGTATGTACTTTGCAAATATCTATGTCTCCATCTTGATCATTTTCACGGATGGAGTTGAAACGACGCTTGATGTGCCTGGTCTTCTTGTGAAACCTGGTCTCCTTGGCAAGGGCAATAGCTCCAGTGTTGTCACAGAAGAGTTTGATCGGCCCTGACGCATTGGGTATGACTCCTAGGTTGGTGATGAACTCCTTCACCCAAATTGCTTCATGCTCTGCCTCCGAGGCTGCCATGTACTACGCTTCACATGTAGATCCCGCCATGACGCTCTGCTTGTAGCTGCACCAGCTTACTGCTCCACCATTCAACATATACATGTATCCGGTTTGTGACTTAGAGTCATCCAGATCTGTGTCGAAGCTAGCATCGACGTAACCCTTTACGGCGAGCTCTTCGTCACTTCCATAAACGAGAAACATGTCCTTTGTCCTTTTCAGGTACTTCAGGATATTCTTGACCGCTGTCCAGTGTTCCTTGCCGGGATTACTTTGGTACCGTCCTACCAAACTTACGGCAAGGTTTACATCAGGTCTGGTACACAGAATGGCATACAAAATAGATCCTATGGCTAAATCATAGGGGATGACACTCATCTCTTCTTTATCTTTTGCCGTGGTCGGGCATTGAGCCGAGCTCAATCTCACACCTTGCAATACAGGCAAGAACCCTTTCTTGCATTGATCCATTTTGAACTTCTTCAAGATCTTATCAAGGTATGTGCTTTGTGAAAGACCTATGAGGCGTCTCGATCTATCCCTATAGATCTTGATGCCTAATATGTAAGCAGCTTCTCCAAGGTCCTTCATTGAAAAACACTTATTCAAGTAGGCCTTAATGCTGTCCAAAAGTTCTATATCATTTCCCATCAAGAGTATGTCATCTACATACAATATGAGAAATGCTACAGAGCTCCCACTCACTTTCTTGTAAACTCAGGCTTCTCCATAAGTCTGCATAAACCCAAACGCTTTGATCATCTCATCAAAGCGAATGTTCCAACTCCAAGATGCTTGCACCAGCCCATAAATGGATCGTTGGAGCTTGCATACTTTGTTAGCATTCTTAGTATCGACAAAACCCTCTGGCTGCATCATATACAGTTCTTCCTTAAGATGCCCGTTAAGGAATGCCATTTTGACGTCCATCTGCCATATCTCATAATCATAGTATGCGGCAATTGCTAACATGATTCGGACGGACTTCAGCTTCGCTACGGGAGAGAATGTCTCATCGTAGTCAACCCCTTGAACTTGTCGATAACCCTTAGTGACAAGTCGAGATTTATAGATGGTAATATTACCATCCGCGTCCGTCTTCTTCTTAAAGATCCATTTGTTTTCTATCGCTCGCCGATCATCGGGCAAGTCTATCAAAGTCCATACTTTGTTTCCATACATGGATTCTATCTCGGATTGCATGTCTTCAAGCCATCTGTTGGAATCTGGGCCTGCCATCGCTTCTTCATAGTTCGAAGGCTCACCATTGTCTAACAACATGATTTCTAGGACAGGGTTGCCATACCACTCTAGTGTGGAACGTGTCCTTGTGGACCTATGAGGTTCAGTAGCAACTTGATCCGAAGTACCTTGATCATAATCATTAATTTCCTCTCCAATTGGTGTAGGCACCACAGGAACATTTTCCTGAGCTGCACTACTTTCCGGTTCAAGAGGTAGTACTTCAACGAGTTCTACTTTCCTCCCACTTACTTCTTTCGAGAGAAATTCTTTTTCTAGAAAGGATCCGTTCTTGGCAACAAAGATTTTGCCCTCGGATCTTAAGTAGAAGGTATACCCAATGGTTTCCTTAGGGTATCCTATGAAGACGCATTTTTCCGACTTGGGTTCGAGCTTTTCAGGTTGTAGTTTCTTGACATAAGCATTGCATCCCCAAACTTTTAGAAACAACAACTTAGGTTTCTTCCCAAACCATAATTCATACGGTGTCGTCTCAACGGATTTAGACGGTGCCCTATTTAAAGTGAATGTAGCTGTCTCTAGAGCGTATCCCCAAAATGATAGCGGTAAATCGGTAAGAGACATCATAGATCGCACCATATCCAATAGAGTGCGATTGCAACGTTCGGACACACCGTTACGCTGAGGTGTTCCAGGCGGCGTGAGTTGTGAAACGATTCCACATTTCCTTAAGTGTGTACCAAATTCGTGACTTAAGTATTCTCCTCCACAATCTGATCATAGGAACTTTATCTTTCGGTCACGTTGATTCTCTACCTCATTCTGAAATTCCTTGAACTTTTCAAAGGTCACAGACTTGTGTTTCATCAAGTAGACATACCCATATCTACTCAAGTCATCAGTGAGAGTGAGAACATAACGATATCCTCCGCGAGCTTCAACGCTCATTGGACCGCACACATCGGTATGTATGATTTCCAATAAGTTGGTCGCTCGCTCCATTGTTCCGGAGAACGGAGTCTTGGTCATTTTGCCCATGAGGCATGGTTCGCACGTGTCAAATGATTCGTAATCGAGAGACTCTAAAAGTCCATCAGCATGGAGCTTCTTCATGCACTTGACACCAATGTGACCAAGGGGGCAGTGCCACAAGTATGTGGGACTATCGTTATCAACTTTACATCTTTTGGTATTCACACTATGAATATGTGTAACATTACGTTCGAGATTCATTAAGAATAAACCATTGACCATCGGGGCATGACCATAAAACATATCTCTCATATAAATAGAACAACCATTATTCTCGGATTTAAATGAGTAGCCATCTCGTATCAAATGAGATCCAGATACAATGTTCATGCTCAAACTTGGCACTAAATAACAATTATTGAGGTTTAAAACTAATCCCATAGGTAAATATAGAGGTAGCGTGCCGACAGCGATCACATCGACCTTGGAACCATTCCCGACGTGCATCGTCACCTCGTCCTTCGCCAGTCTCCGCTTATTCTGCAGCTCCTGCTGTGAGTTACAAATATGAGCAACGGCACCGGTATCAAATACCCAGGAGTTACTACGAGTACTGGTAAGGTACACATCAATTACATGTATATCAAATATACCTTTAGTGTTGCCGGCCTTCTTGTCCGCTAAGTATTTGGGGCAGTTCCGCTTCCAGTGACCCTTCGCTTTGCAATAAAAGCACTTAGTCTCAGGCTTGGGTCCATTCTTTGACTTCTTCTCGACAACTGGCTTACCGGGCGCAGAAACATCCTTGCCATCCTTCTTGAAGTTCTTCTTGCCCTTTCCCTTCTTGAACTTGGTGGTTTTATTGACCATCAACACTTGATGTTCTTTCTTGATTTCTACCTCTGCTGACTTCATCATTGAAAATACTTCAGGAATAGTTTTCACCATCCCCTGCATATTGTAGTTCAACACAAAGCTCTTGTAGCTCGGTGGGAGCGACTGAAGGATTCTGTCAATGACCGCCTCGTCCGGGAGGTTAATGTCCAGCTGGGACAGGCGGTTGTGCAACCCAGACATCTTGAGTATGTGCTCACTGACAGAACTGTTTTCCTCCATCTTACAACCATAGAACTTGTCGGAGACTTCATATCTCTCGACCCGGGCATGAGCTTGAAAACCATTTTCAGCTCCTCGAACATCTCATATGCTCCGTTATTCTCAAAACGCTTTTGGAGCCCCGGTTCTAAGCTGTAAAGCATGCCACACTGAACGAGGGAGTAATCATCAGCACGTGACTACCAAGCGTTCACAACGTCTTGGTTCTCTGGGATGGGTGCTTCACCTAGCGGTTCATCTAGGACATATGCTTTCTTGGCAGCTATGAGGATGATCCTCAAGTTCCGGACCCAGTCCGTATAGTTGCTGCCATCATCTTTTAGCTTGGTTTTCTCTAGGAACGCGTTGAAGTTCATGTTGACATGAGTGTTGGCCATTTGATCTACGAGACATATTTGCAAAGGTTTTAGACTAAGTTCATGATAATTAAGTTCATCTAATCAAATTATTTAATGAACTCCCACTCAGATTAGACATCCCTCTAGTCATCTAAGTGTTACACGATCCGAGTGGACTAGGCCGTGTCCGACCATCACGTGAGACGGACTAGTCATCATCGGTGAACATCTCCATGTTGATCGTTTCTTCCATACGACTCATGTTCGACCTTTCGGTCTCTTGTGTTTCGAGGCCATGTCTGTACATGCTAGGCTCGTCAAGTTAACCCTAAGTGTTTTGCATGTGTAAAACTGTCTTACACCCGTTGTATGTGAACGTAAGGATCTATCACACCCGATCATCACGTGGTGCTTCGAAATGACGAACTTTAGCAACGGTGCATAGTTAGGGGGAACACTTTCTTGAAATAATTATAAGGGATCATCTTATTTACTACCGCCGTTCTAAGTAAACAAGATGCATAAAACATAATAAACATCACATGCAATTATATAAAGTAGTGACATGATATGGCCAATATCATATAGCTCCTTCGATCTCCATCTTCGGGGCTCCATGATCATCTTCGTCACCGGCATGACACCATGATCTCCATCATTGTGTCTTCATGAAGTTGTCACGCCAACGACTACTTCTACTTCTATGGCTAACGCGTTTAGCAATAAAGTAAAGTAATTTACATGGCGTTCTTCAATGACACGCAGGTCATACAAAAAATAAAGACAACTCCTACCGGTTGTCATACTCATCGACATGCAAGTCGTGATTCCTATTACAAGAACATGATCTCATACATCATAATATATCATTCATCATTCATCACAACATCTGGCCATATCACATCACATGACAATTGCTGCAAAAACAAGTTAGACGTCCTCTAATTGTTGTTGCATCTTTTACGTGGCTGCAATTGGGTTCTAGCAAGAACGTTTTCTCACCTATGAATAACCACAACATGATTTTTTCAACTTCTATTTACCCTTCATAAGGACCCTTTTCATCGAATCCGCTCCAACTAAAGTAGGAGAGACAGACACCCGCTAGCCACCTTATGCAACTAATGCATGTCAGTCGGTGGAACCTGTCTCACGTAAGCGTACGTGTAAGGTCGGTCCGGGCCGCTTCATCCCACAATACCGCTGAAGCAAGAAAAGACTAGTGGCAAGCAAGTTGACAAGATCTACGCCCACAACAAAATTGTGTTCTACTCGTGCAATAGAGAACTACGCATAGACCTAGCTCATGATGCCACTGTTGGGTAACGTTGTAGAAAATAAAAAAAATTCCTACAGTTTCACCAAGATCCATCTATGAGTTCATCTAAGCAACGAGTGAAAGGAGAGATGCATCTACATACCACTTTGTAGATCGCAAGCGGAAGTGTTCAAAAGAATGGGGTTGAGGTAGTCGTTCTCGTCGTGATCCTATCACCGGAGATCCTAGCGCCGAACGGACGGCACCTCCGCATTCAACACACGTACGGTCAGCGTGAAGTCTCCTCCGTCTTGATCCAGCAAGGGGAAGGAGAGGTTGATGAAGATCCAGCAGCACGATGGCGTGGTGGTGGATGCAGTAGGACTCCGGCAGGGCTTCGCCAAGCAACTGTGGGAGGAGGAAGAGGTGTAGCAGGGGGAGGGAGGCACCAAGACTCAGGGTGCGGCTGCCCTCCCTCCCTCCCCTCCTTTATATAGGCCCCCAGGGGGGGCGCCGGCCCCTGGAGATTAGATCTCCCAGGGGGGCGGCGGCCAGGGGGGTGGAGTGCCCCCCAAGGCAAGTGGAGAGCCCCCCACCCTAGGGTTTCCAACCCTAGGCGCAGGGGGGGCCCAAGGGGGGGCGCACCAGCCCACTAGGGGCTGGTTCCCCTCCCACTTCAGCCCACGGGGCCCTCCGGGATAGGTGGCCCCACCCGGTGGACCCCCGGGACCCTTCCGGTGGTCCCGGTACAATACCGGGTGACCCCGAAACTTTCCCAATGGCCGAAACAGCACTTCCTATATATAATTCTCTACCTCCGGACCATTCCAAAACTCCTTGTGACGTCCGGGATCTCATCCGGGACTCCGAACAACATTCGGTTTGCTGCATACTCATATTCATACAACCCTAGCGTCACTGAACCTTAAGTTACGGGTTCGGGAGACATGCAGACATGACCGAGACGGCTCTCCGGTCAATAACCAACAGCGGGATCTGGATACCCATGTTGGCTCCCACATACTCCTCGATGATCTCATCGGATGAACCACGATGTCGAGGATTCAAGCAACCCCGTATACTATTCCCTTTGTCAGATGGTATGTTACTTGCCCGAGATTCGATCGTCGGTATCCCAATACCTCGTTCAATCTCATTGCCGGCAAGTCACTTTACTCGTACCGTAATGCATGATCTCGTGACTAAACACTTGGTCACTTTGAGCTCATTATGATGATGCACTACTGAGTGGGCCCAGTGATACCTCTCCATAATATGGAGTGACAAATCCCAGTCTCGATCCGTGTCAACCCAACAGACACTTTCGGAGATACCTGTAGTGCACCTTTATAGTCACCCAGTTATGTTGTGACGTTTGGAACACCCAAAGCACTCCTACGGTATCCGGGAGTTACACGATCTCATGGTCTAAGGAAAAGATACTTGACATTGGAAAAGCTCTAGCAAAACGAACTACATGATCTTGTGCTATGCTTAGATTGGGTCTTGTCCATCACATCATTCTCCTAATGATGTGATCGCATTATCAACGACATCTAATGTCCATAGTCAGGAAACCATGACTATCTATTGATCAACGATCTAGTCAACTAGAGGCTTACTAGGGACATATTATGGTCTATGTATTCACACGTGTATTACGATTTCCGGATAATACAATTATAGCATGAATAAAGACAATTATCATGAACAAGGAAATATAATAATAATCCTTTTATTATTGCCTCTAGGGCATATTTCCAACACATTAAGCTCCAATGCCCGTGCCGGCGCTGGAGACACCAATACCGCCTCCGCCAAAGACACCAATGGCGTCGCCTACGCATTGTGCGAGTTGCTGGCCGTGAAGCTGGGAACCGGGGGCGGCCCCTGTTGGCCGCCCGCAATCCACGTCTGCAGCACCTGAATCAAGGTAGGCACAATGGTGGTGAGCATCGTTCCCAGTTGTTGCTGCACTTGCTCTTGGACAATCTCCGTAATCCACGCCACATGTGCCTCGAGTTCTTGAACCTCGCGCGACTGGCTTTCCGAGCTGGTCTTTCTCTCCTTTCGCCCACCAGCGTTATAGTATGACGACCATTTTGTGGACAAGCCTTTGCCGGTCACACGACCAGCTGACGATGGCTTACTGATCTTATCCTTGTTTTTCATTATGTTTAACGCCCTATTTAGAGTGTTGTCCCAAGGGGAGCTGTGAGACGACCCCGCGGTACTGCTTTCAGTCTCCTGCAGAAGGAATGTGAACCATTTAGAAATTTGGCTTCATTAATTAGAATGCAACCATATGGAGCTAATTACGCGGGGGTGTATTCCTTACCACAACATGCTCAAGCGCCTTGGTCTTCGGATCCGTGGTAAGCTCCTTTGTTACCGGGTCCTCCTTGTACCGGGCCCTGACATAGTTCCTGGTCTGTTTGTCACGGTATTTCTCGAAGCGGGGTGGTAGGCCTTGCTCGGCATGCTGCGCGTCCTCCTTGTCCCATATAGGCTCCGTAACTCTGTAACCGCCGGGACCAAGTTGGTGGACCCCTAAGTTCAACTCCCGCATTTCTTTCCCCCACTGACTTGATTCCACGGTTGCGCTGCTCTCGCACTTGATCTTGAAATCCTTGTAGTCATCTTCGCTGATCGAAGGGTTTTTTGCCTTGATATTCTCATAACTATCACCTTTGTCAACCATTCTCTTCACCGCGCTTCTCCAAGTAGACAGGGCCGTGCTCATCCTTGTGAGGGCGGCACTGTTCACTTTATTCCCTGAGAGGCGTGTGTTTGCAAAGTCAGCGGGGAACTTCTATCGTTCGTGCAGCTTCGTGAAGAGGAGGCTGCGCAAATTCCCTCGGTCCTTCTGCCTTAGATTCTCGGGGTTGTGCCACGACCAGTTTTCCGGGTAATAAATTTCCAGAAAAGACCGTCGTGGTCATCAGCCCCAGGATTACTGTTAGCTGATGAGGCTCCAACTTGATACAAAAATTCCAAGCAGAAAACAGAATATGTAGTACAAGACCATTCTGGCCTGTGAGTACAACAAATGGTTTCTAGTGGTTGATGGCGGAAGCGGGTTGTGAAACATCCGTGTCTATGGGACCCCATTTCCCACGGGAACAGCTGACCAGGTTAACTCCTATCTTCGCGAGGCTGCTATCACCATTACTTAGGTTCCGGGGCTGTCATCGCGTCGCTCCTCTTCGTGCAAGAAAATCTGGCCAAGACAATAGCCAGGGACAAGCCAGTGAGTACTTTGAATGTACTCGCAAACATTATGAACACAGGTATAATATAACAATGATGTGCTGAAAATATTTTATGCTCATGACGTCAGTCACAAAAGATAAATGAAACTCTGATGCGTGCAAGCAAGTTATTCATAAAAATGCAATAACATGGTAGTATTAAAATTTATGAAACAAATAACAAGCAATGCCACAGTCGGGCGTCTGAGCGACACCACATAAAGGGCTTTACAAAAAATGCCACAGTCGGGCGTCTGAGCGACACCACATAAAGGGCTTTAAAAGAAATGCCACAGTCGGGCGTCTGAGCGACACCACATAAAGGGCTTTAAAAGAAATGCCACAGTCGGGCGTCTGAGCGACACCACATAAAGGGCTTTAAAAGAAATGCCACAGTCGGGCGTCTGAGCGACACCACATAAAGGGCTTTAAAAGAAATGCCACAGTCGCGCGTCTGAGCGACACCACATAAAGGGCTTTAAAAAGAAATGCCACAGTCGGGCGTCTGAGCGACACCACATAAAGGGCTTTAAAAGAAATGCCACAGTCGGGTGTCTGAGCGACACCACATAAAGGGATTTAAAATAAACAATCATAGTGAATATCCCGGAGGTAGAACCATCCCAGAGATACTCGATAATAACAATAATATCACGGGTTAGTCAACAATAATAATAATCGTAGTTATCACAAGTCACGAGTAGCAATTCCATTCCTGGTTAACAGTTTCACCTCCGAAGACCGACACTAAGGCCGACACTTGACCCATCCCAGACTATAATCCTTAACCATGGACACGGCTATTCGAATAGGTTTAATCTCTGCAGAGGGTGTACTCTTTACCCACGAGTAACGGATTTCTTTAGCCCATCGGGACTAATTCCGTCTACGGTCTTTTTGTTGAAAACACACCTAACTCGCACACACCATCTTATCTCATACGTGTCTGGAATCACCCACGACACCTGTTAAGCAAACTCTAAGTGGGGAGGCTACAACCTCGAGTAGCATGGGATCAAATTTATATCGCGCGCTCTAAGGGGTGGCCTCCCCTCTCGGTCCCAACCGGAAACACCCATGCCCCCGGACCAGGCGGCCTGCCTACCAGCTACAACCGTATCTTCCACCATGGCCTCTCTGTACGGTGTGTGCTAGAAAGAGGTTGACAACTTACTGAACCGTACTCTACTTGCTGTAGAGACGACTGGTAGTACGAAACAAGTATGGGGTTTACTGGCACAAGACTCGATCTACGGTCGACTCAGGAGTTTTAAGTATTCCCTGCATGATTAGCATGACGAATATAATTCATTCAACAGAGTCACCGCCCATATCACCTTGCCATTCCATACCAGACATAACCATCCCGACGGAGACCGGCGACAAACTCATGCCTACCCAAGGCAGAGGTTTTCCTGGGTTCCTGCCGGTATGCATGCAAGGCACATGAGGGTGATTATTATCACAAGTATGTCCATTTCCAACAGCATGGAAATCAATAACATGCACCCATGCATATGATCATATCACATGAAATAACAAGTTTCTCCAAAGTGAGGTGATGTTATGAACGTGTCATCGAACACACAAAAAATATTATGCCGGGGTTCAGAATGCTTGCCTTCAATGTGTGGAAAGGCAGGGTGCACTTCAAAACTTGAAATATTTCTCTTCTCTTCAAAAATCCTATTTTAGCAATATAAAAGAATTAACACACAAAATAAAAACAGCACCAAAAGTTGTTCTGAAATTTTTTCAAATAAATCTTAAAATAAACTAGGTGAAATTTGAGAGAGGTGGGAAAAAGAATCATTTCATTTGGAGTTGTATTTAAAAAGTTATAGCCAGTCAAAGATCTGGTCAAAATCTGCTTTAAAAAAAATTAGAACAAGAAAACGTTTCAAACGAGATTACGCTTTCGGTGCAGAAGAGGCATACTTGAGGCTTTACGCCTCCACTTAACCCCATGGACCGGCGCTGGGTCTCTGACGGTGGGCCCGCCTGGCCCACTGGTCAGGTTTGACCAGTCGCCCGCGTCGTCTCCCTCCTCTGCCCGAGTGGAGCGGGGCTCCGGCGATCATCGCCGGCGAATGGTGGCTCCGTTCGGAAAGCTGAGGCCACCAGCGGATTCAGGGGGCCGAGGTGGTCACTCCGGTAGTCGTAGGGTCGTCGGAGGTGGAGGAAATCGCCGGCGGCGAGCTCCGCGGCGGAGGGAAGCTTCGGTGGTAAAGTGGTTTTGAGGCGGCGGTGGTTCCTGATCAAAATCGAGTAGGGGAAAGGGTTCACGGGAGGATGAGGAGGTTTCTGGCGAAGAGAATGGAGAGGGGGAGGTACTGGAGGTGCCGGATTGGCCGGGGCGGTGGCGGCGGCAGGAGTTGCCGGAGATGAGGAAGAAAGCTCTCCTGGGTCGATTGGCGAGCTGGGGAAGCGTCATTGGGGTGGCCTGAGGTTGCTCGTGTGTGGGAACGGCCCGGGGCTTCCATTTATAAGCGAGGCAAGGCGGCCTGCGGCGGCCGTGGATAAGCTTCCGGCGAACCGACGTTCTGTAGCAGCAGGGCATCGTGGCGGCGACGAGCGCTAGCGGACATGGCTGTGGATGAGCTTGCGCTGCTCCAGGGGCCAGGTGGCGAGCGGGAGGGGTTTGGGCGGCGCTGCCCGTGGCTAGAGCCACTGCGGACGCCGGAGTGCCGCCAAGAACGCCCTGGCGGTGGCGCTGTAGTGTGCCAGGGTGGTTTGGCGCGATGCTGCAAGGCGGGGAGTGCGTGGCGAGGTGCTGCCGTGTGGGCCAAGGCCAGGGGCCAGCGTGTCGGCTCGGGCGCGGCATCGTGCAATACGCGCGCTCTGGGCGCGTCCAGTGCACGCACTGAGTGTGCTCGACGAAATGCCCGAGCATGCTAGGAGTCGCGGTTGAGGCTGGGGGTTAACAGGTCTAGGTTTGGGTTTGCAATGAGATCAGTGGACAAGCTGGTTTGGTCAGGGGATCAGGTTCACAGTGCAATGCCAAAACTCATGTCAAAACAGATCATGCCCGTAGGGTGTTTGACAAAATGATAAGGGCACTTAGGCAAGTCTTGGAGTGGCCAAAAACTCCAGATGGTGGTCTCTTTAGATGTACAAGAGGGTGGTGAGGTTAGTTGGCCAAAAGCAGAAACTTGCTAATGTAAGTTTTGCAAAACTATAATTCTGGACAGGAAATAAATAGCATTATTTCATGAACCAAAAATGATCCAAAAGGTGCATGCTCCTGGACTTAAGGGTTTAACATGGAGGACTACAAGTAGGAGAAATAATCAAGGGTTACAGAGCAAGTAAAAATATGGTTGTTGTACAAACCATCAAGTTGGTCCAGAATGGAAATGAGGTTGATTCACTCAATATTTTTAAAGAACAGCACTAGGTTTTTGCATAATGTGGAATCTTAGGCCATTACCATCATCCCATAATTTTGGTGGAGGCTAGAAAGAATTATTTAAAGGAGTTGTAGTGCAAAATGCACTCTGGACCAGAGAAGAAAAATTGAGTGTAGGGCTCAAAATATTTCGTGAATGAAATATATTTTTGCATAAAAGTGATTTAAAAACATCACATGACATCTCCAAATTTTTGTGGAAATTTTAAGTGAACCTATCAAATGGTTGTAGTTCAAATATGGCCATTTAACCTTGAAAAACTATTTCCAAGAAAGTAAAGATCAAGCAATTAAATTAGTTAATTAGTTACACTGATAAAAGGAAAGTTTTTCTTGAGAGGTTAAACAAGTCCAATAACATAATTGAAAAGTTTTTCTCTTTGGGAAAAACTCATCATGACAGGGAAGGAAATGATTTAAAAATAAAATGGAGCTCAGAAATCCAAAGTTTTTAATTCTTGGAAAAAAAATTAAATCATTAAAACAAGGCCAAATTTTTGGGGTGTCACAATACTATCCCCCTTAAGAAAAATCTCGTCCTCGAGATTTGTTAAAAGTTGTGTTAAGAAAATATTACGCAATAAAGATGTGGCTCTAGTGAGAGGGCAATAAGTGGTGAAAAAAAACGTAGTGTGAAAACTGGTGCTGCGTGGAAGAGTCTATGGTTCGGGACAAAATCGTGAGATTTCTACGCTGGATAAAAATTTAGAATAACTCCTAAATTTAGATATACGCTGGTCGTACCCGAGAGCACAGTGCTCTCTCTGGCCGACAGGTGGACCCGGGGTCCACTGTCAGTCTCCTCTTCTCCCTCTGGCTCTCTCTTCTTCCTCTCTCCCGCGCGCTTTCTCCACCGGCGATGCCATAGTGTGTAGGGCATCTAGGTCGTACCGTGGTAGTGCGTGGCGTGCTAGCTGCCGGTGCAGCGTGCACTCACCTCGCGGGCCAGCGCACTGTCGGCACTGCTCGCGGATTCGACTCCGAACACCGGCGTTCGGCGACGAGCGGCGTTGGTGGACTTCGCCCACCGTACATCGAGCTCGAGCTATAAAAATGGCCGGGGTGCCTCTCTCTTCTTCCTTACACCTGGCCTCACTTCTCCTCCTCCTTCTTTCTCCATTACTGCTTACAGAAGCTCGGGTGAGGCTCTAATGGCGGAGGCGATGCCGGACTGGTTTGTGATCCTGATATGCGGAGGGCTGGCGACACTGCTGGGGCTCTCTGTGCTCCTGTGCGCGATGATCCTCGACGAGTGTCGCGACGCTGCGGCTCGGGTGTTGGCTCTCCGCGGTGGTGGTGATCATGAGGAGTAGATGGAGTGTGCCGGGTGCTAACTATTGTTAGGGGGTGATTAGCTGGATGTAACACCGTTGCAAGGTTTTGCAAACAGTGTATGTGTCCGAATGATTATGGTTGTGAGTCTGCTGCGTGGTGCTGTGTGAAATTAAATAATCCACGTCGTGAGAAGGGGCAGGTGTAGTAACTCAGGGAAAAGAAATCTCACTCCAGGATTTTGCGAGGGAAAACAGTTAATTAAAAGGAGCATAAACCACAACAAAAACTACACACATTAGTAGAAGCCAAAATAATTGACTCGTCGCACAAATTTGGGGTACCATGCATAAGATACACGCAAATATAAATGCTGCAAAAACAAATACAGTAGTGACGTCTAAAATGAAAATGGTAACTGGACGGGGTCCTAATAAAATGTCTCTGGTACTAGGATACACTCCTCTTCTATCGGAGGCAGTGGATTGACCAGTCGATGTATGCGTCTCTCCGGGTCGGGTCTCAGTGGTCTGCCGATGGCAATCTGAGGATTTAAATCTGTGAGGCTCTGGAGATAATCCATCACTCGCTGGTTCAAATGCTCTTGAGCAATGATGTACTGGATAAGGTTGGCTAGCACTGGGTCTCTCTCAAGGCGTCCACCGGGAAAAGATGTTACTTCTCCGGGTGCTGCACGGCTCGGAAAGTAATAATATCCTTGTTCGCGGGCATAGGGTACAGCGGATCGAAGGCGAACAATCGCTTCTTTCGCAGCAGCTTCTATGGCCAGGTGTGGGGTTGGCATAGATTTCCCCACGAAGGAAACTTCCGTTGGATCTTGGTTGGGGTCTACAGGAGGAATGTGTACTGCTGCCCAATATTCCGAGGTGAAAGGGGTGATTCTAGATTTGAACAGCTCGTACTGAGGTGGCTGGGTAGAACCCATGGTACTGCGGGTAAAATCCCACAATATTTTGACAAAGCTACCTGGGGTTGCATCTGGGGTTCTCAGATGAATGCTGGGGCTCGGCATGACAGGAAAAAGTTGTGAGTGTGGTGCACAAGGTGAGGGTTGCTGGGTAAGGACACAAGGTGGCCTTTATATAGCAATGGAGCCGGATCGTTTTACCGTGGTGAAAGGTAATAAATTTGCCATCTTAGCTCCAAAGGTCAGGTCAGTGTTAGAGATACACATATCTCATAAAGAGACGTGTTACTGTGGTTGTCGTCGGGTTGGTTTTGGTAGTTGTGCCCGGAAAAATATGCAACTATGCGCTGACCAAAAATGCAAGGCTATTATTAAAACAGAGGCACAACGACAGGCTGCGTTAATATACACGGTCGCATGATTACAAAGTGAGGATACACTGAAACTCGGTACTACTCGTACGGCTTAGTCTACCTCATTAATGTCTAAACGGGGGCGCCTGGTGGATGTCGAGGCTTCTCCACGTGTCTCACTGCCGGGATTAGTCGGAGATGGCGGAGGAACTGCAGGGTCGGGGTAGTGATGATGACCATCGCGGGGATTGTTGGCCACAACCCCGTTGGAGTGTGCTCCCAAAAGGCGATGAAGCACTTCTGGGGTCATCAAAGCATCTCGGCTAATGGCTGGAGCTGATCTCGGAGTCTCGATCGGTTTTCCAAACAGCACGACTGGGTTGTCGGCGTTGGGCTCGTTTTCTTCTCTCGCCGGGGCTCGACGAACCAGCTCTCCACGAGCTGCAATTAAATCAATAGTGATTTGGTCGAACAGTGCCTCTAGTGCACTTACATAGCGCACTAGGTGCAACAATGCGGGGTCCGTCTCGTGATCTCCGTTGGCAACTTGGGGTGGTCTACCATACCCTTCACGTCTGGGGTAGTAGTGGAACGAGCGACAGTTAACTCTGGGCGACAGGTGCCTGAGATGAACTATAGCCTCTCGAGCAGCTAGTTGTATGGCTTGTGGCTCAAAGGAAGTTGTCCTTCCGGTGAACCTGTAGGGGCGCTCGGGTTCTAGACCCCTACCGTAAATGTGCACAGTGGCCCAGAATTGACGGTCTTCACCGCTCATGGGTCCTTGGTACACAACAAATTCTGGTGGCTCCTCTAACAAATAGGCACGACGGGTGAGGTTTGCGAGGATGGTCACAAAACCTCCAAGGTTGGTTGCTGTGGTCTCGTTGTGCACGACAGGGCCAGGCATTGTGGCTCGGTTTGGGGTAGCGGCTGTGCTGTGCTGTGTTGGGGCTAGCGTGCCCCTCTTTATAGGAAAAAGGGGACGGAGTCTTCCTTCACACGCTTGCGAGAAAGGATTATTTAGGGGCCGGTCACTGGCGCATGAGCGACAGGTTAGGTTGATAGGTTGGGCACCGACTGTCAAAAGGTGTTGGGTCACTGTGTGGCTATCTTGCACGAGAAGCTTGGCTGGGGTTTGGTTAAGGTCTGGTGGGTTGGTTTGCCTAAGTTTTTCGACCTGGCTAAGATAGGATTAGCCAATGGTCAGCCTGGCTCTGATACCAAGTCTGCCACGACCGGTTTTCTGGGTAATAAATTTCCAGAAAAGACCGTCGTGCTCATCAGCCCCAGGATTACTGTTAGCTGATGAGGCTCCAACTTGATACAGAAATTGCAAGCAGAAAACAGAATATGTAGTACAAGACCATTCTGGCCTGTGAGTACAACAAATGGTTTCTAGTGGTTGATGGCGGAAGCGGGTTGTGAAACATCCGTGTCTATGGGACTCCATTTCCCACGGGAATAGCTGACCAGGTTAACTCCTATCTTCGCGAGGCTGCTATCACCATTACTTAGGTTCCGGGGATGTCATCGCGTCGCTCCTCTTTGTGCAAGAAAATCTGGCCAAGACAATAGCCAGGGACAAGCCAGTGAGTACTTTGAATGTACTCGCAAACATTATGAACACAGGTATAATATAACAATGATGTGCTGAAAATATTTTATGCTCATGACGTCAGTCACAAAAGATAAATGAAACTCTGATGCGTGCAAGCAAGTTATTCATAAAAATGCAATAACATGGTAGTATTAAAATTTATGAAACAAATAACAAGCAATGCCACAGTCGGGCGTCTGAGCGACACCACATAAAGGGCTTTACAAAAAATGCCACAGTCGGGCGTCTGAGCGACACCACATAAAGGGCTTTAAAAGAAATGCCACAGTCGGGCGTCTGAGCGACACCACATAAAGGGCTTTAAAAGAAATTCCACAGTCGGGCGTCTGAGCGACACGACATAAAGGGCTTTAAAAGAAATGCCACAGTCGGGCGTCTGAGCGACACCACATAAAGGGCTTTAAAAGAAATGCCACAGTCGGGCGTATGAGCGACACCACATAAAGGGCTTTAAAAAGAAATGCCACAGTCGGGCGTCTGAGCGACACCACATAAAGGGCTTTAAAAGAAATGCCACAGTCGGGCATCTGAGCGACACCACATAAAGGCCTTTAAAATAAACAATCATAGTGAATATCCCGGAGGTAGAACCATCCCAGAGATACTCGATAATAACAATAATATCACGGGTTAGTCAACAATAATAATAATCATAGTTATCACAAGTCACGAGTAGCAATTCCATTCCTGGTTAACAGTTTCACCTCCGAATACCGACACTAAGGCCGACACTTGACCCATCCCAGACTGTAATCCTTAACCATAGACACGGCTATTCGAATAGGTTTAATCTCTGCAAAGGGTGTACTCTTTACCCACGAGTAACGGATTTCTTTAGCCCATCGGGACTAATTCCGTCTACGGTCTTTTTGTTGAAAACACACCTAACTCGCACACACCAGCTTATCTCATACGTGTCTGGAATCACCCACGACACCTGTTAAGCAAACTCTAAGTAGGGAGGCTACAACCTTGCGTAGCATGGGATCAAATTTATATCGCGCGCTCTAAGGGGTGGCCTCCCCTCTCGGTCCCAACCGGAAACACCCATGCCCCCGGACCAGGCGGCCTGCCTACCAGCTACAACCGGTATCTTCCACCATGGCCTCTCTGTACAGTGTGTGCTAGAAAGAGGTTGACAACTTACTGAACCGTACTCTACTTGCTGTAGAGACGAGTGGTAGTACGAAACAAGTATGGGGTTTACTGGCACAAGACTCGATCTACGGTCGACTCAGGAGGTTTAAGTATTCCCTGCATGATTAGCATGACGAATATAATTCATTCAACAGAGTCACCGCCCATATCACCTTGCCATGCCATACCAGACATAACCATCCCGACGGAGACCGGCGACAAACTCATGCCTACCCAAGGCAGAGGTTTTCCCGGGTTCCTGCCGGTATGCATGCAAGGCACATGAGGGTGATTATTATCACAAGTATGTCCATTTCCAACAGCATGGAAATCAATAACATGCACCCATGCATATGATCATATCACATGAAATAACAAGTTTCTCCAAAGTGAGGTGATGTTATGAACGTGTCATCAAACACACAAAAAATATTATGCCGGGGTTCAGAATGCTTGCCTTCAATGTGTGGAAAGGCAGGGTGCACTTCAAAACTTGAAATATTTCTCCTCTCTTCAAAAATCCAATTTAGCAATATAAAAGAATTAACACACAAAATAAAAACAGCACCAAAAGTTGTTCTGAAATTTTTTCAAATAAATCTTAAAATAAACTAGGTGAAATTTGAGAGAGGTGGGAAAAAGAATCATTTCATTTGGAGTTGTATTTAAAAAGTTATAGCTAGTCAAAGATCTGGTCAAAATCTGCTTTAAAAAAAATTAGAAAAAGAAAACGTTTCAAACGAGATTACGCTTTCGGTGCAGAGGAGGCGTACTTGAGGCTTTACGCCTCCACTTAACCCCGTGGACCGGCGCTGGGTCTCTGACGGTGGGCCCGCCTGGCCCACTGGTCAGGTTTGACCAGTCGCCCGCGTCGTCTCCCTCCTCTGCCCGAGTGGAACGGGGCTCCGGCGATCATCGCCGCCGAACGGTGGCTCCGTTCGGAAAGCTGAGGCCACCAGCGGATTCAGGGGGCCGAGGTGGTCACTCCGGTAGTCGTAGGGTCGTCGGAGGTGGAGGAAATCGCCAGCGGCGAGCTCCGCGGCGGAGGGAAGCTTCGGTGGTAAAGTGGTTTTGAGGCGGCGGTGGTTCCCGATCAAAATCGAGTAGGGGAAATGGTTCACGGGAGGATGAGGAGGTTTCTGGCGAAGAGAATGGAGAGGGGGAGGTACTGGAGGTGCCGGATTGGCCGGGGCGGTGGCGGCGGCAGGAGTTGCCGGAGATGAGGAAGAAAGCTCTCCTGGGTCGATTGGCGAGCTGGGGAAGCGTCATTGGGGTGGCCTGAGGTTGCTCGTGTGCGGGAACGGCCCGGGGCTTCCATTTATAAGCGAGGCAAGGCGGTCCCGCGGCGGCCGTGGATAAGCTTCCGGCGAACCGACGTTCTGTAGCAGCAGGGCATCGTGGCGGCGACGAGCGCTAGCGGACATGGCTGTGGATGAGCTCGCGCTGCTCCAGGGGCCAGGTGGCGAGCGGGAGGGGTTTGGGCGGCGCTGCCCGTGGCTGGAGCCACTGCAGACGCCGGAGTGCCGCCAAGAACGCCCTGGCGGCGGCGCTGTAGCGTGCCAGGGTGGTTTGGCGCGATGCTGCGAGGCGGGGAGCGTGTGGCGAGGTGCTGCCGTGTGGGCCAAGGCCAGGGGCCAGCGTGTCGGCTCGGGCGCGGCATCGTGCAATACGCGCGCTCTGGGCGCATCCAGTGCACGCACTGAGTGTGCTCGACGAAATGCCCGAGCATGCTAGGAGTCGCGGTTGAGGCTGGGGGTTAACAGGTCTAGGTTTGGGTTTGCAATGAGATCAGTGGACAAGCTGGTTTGGTCAGGGGATCAGGTTCACAGTGCAATGCCAAAACTCATGTCAAAACAGATCATGCCCGTAGGGTGTTTGACAAAATGCTAAGGGCACTTAGGCAGGTCTTGGAGTGGCCAAAAACTCCAGATGGTGGTCTCTTTAGATGTACAAGAGGGTGGTGAGGTTAGTTGGCCAAAAGCAGAAACTTGCTAGTGTAAGTTTTGCAAAACTACAATTCTGGACAGGAAATAAATAGCATTATTTCATGAACCAAAAATGATCCAAAAGGTGCATGCTCCTGGACTTAAGGGTTTAACATGGAGGACTACAAGTAGGAGAAATAATCAAGGGTTAAAGAGCAAGTAAAAATATGGTTGTTGTACAAACCATCAAGTTGGTCCAGAATGGAAATGAGGTTGATTCACTCAATATTTTTAAAGAACAGCACTAGGTTTTTGCATAATGTGGAATCTTAGGCCATTACCATCATCCCATAATTTTGGTGGAGGCTAGAAAGAGTTATTTAAAGGAGTTGTAGTGCAAAATGCACTCTGGACCAGAGAAGAAAAATTGAGTGTAGGGCTCAAAATATTTCATGAATGAAATATATTTTTGCATAAAAGTGATTTAAAAACATCACATGACATCTCCAAATTTTTGTGGAAATTTTAAGTGAACCTATCAAATGGTTGTAGTTCAAATATGGCCATTTAACCTTGAAAAACTATTTCCAAGAAAGTAAAGATCAAGCAATTAAATTAGTTAATTAGTTACACTGATAAAAGGAAAGTTTTTCTTGAGAGGTTAAACAAGTCCAATAACATAATTGAAAAGTTTTTCTCTTTGGGAAAAACTCATCATGACAGGGAAGGAAATGATTTAAAAATCAAAATGGAGCTCAGAAATCCAAAGTTTTTAATTCTTGGAAAAAAATTTAAATCATTAAAACAAGGCCAATTTTTTGGGGTGTCACAGGTTGATCGAGACGGTGCTTCGGAGAATGCACCCGAGCTGAACCGAGTACCCCTTGACTAATATTCATGAGTTCAAAAAATATTAACAAATTCAATACTTTTTGTGAGTTAGAAATTCAATACCATAATAAACATAAATAAATATTCATGAGAACACTAGAACAGAAGAAATATCATTTCAATATGTTGAAATACAATCGAGAAATGAAGGCTACAATTTAAATACAATCAATCTTAGCTAGCTATCTGTTCACAATCTTCTTGCCCTTATTTTTCGTAAATGGAGTTCTTCTCTTGAACGGACGTCCTTTAGGTAGGGTTGTCCTGCTTTTTCTTGTGGTGTATGCTGGTACTTCATCATCGTCATCATGTTCCATCTTCGGGTCGCTGTACTTGTCAAAGTCTTGCTCATTGGCGACTCCATCCATTCCGATGATCTTCCTTTTGCCTCTCCTCACGACAACACGACTGGGCTTTGACGGGTCGGTAATGAAGAAGCATTGGTCCACTTGGGAAGCCAGTACCCATGGCTCATTTTTCGCGGTGACGTTTGCGCCCGCGGTCTTGGATTTGGCTTCGGGTATAACCATGGTGGTGAAATACCGGTCTTCTTTTAGGACGCTCTTGGCCCATCTGACATGGAACATCGGGACCTTCTCTCCAGCGTAGCTTAGCTCCCAGATCTCCTCGATCCTTCCGTAGTATATGTCCTTGTCGTTACCGGTGTAGGATTCCATCGTTACCCGGGAGTTCTGATAACCATCGCTCTTCATGTCCTTTCCCTCGGTGTAGAATGTGTAGCCGTTGATATCGTACGCCTCATACGTCATCAGGTTGTGCTCGGCGCCCTGTGACAAGGCGAATATGAGTTGTTCTTCCGCGGAAGAATCCTCATGTAAAGGGTACGACAGAAGCTTCTGCTTGAACCAACACGTGAAACATGAGTTGTGCTCTTTGATTATATCTTCGTCCGTCCTCTGTTGGCCTCGGTCATTGTACGTCTTCTCAATAAACGTATTGTGCTCTGCCACCCAAGGATCGACCACGTCTATGTGTTGTAGCGCGACTAGGTTTGCTCTTTCAAAGCCGGCGAGTCGACCCTCAATGTCGACATGCATTTCGCGGCCAGCCTCACGGTGACCCCATCCAGCGAGCCTGCCGAGGTGCCTGTTGACGAGAAGACCAACGGGGTTCTCGATGCCTAGATAATTCATGCAGTAGGAGATGCACTCTTTGGTCAGAAAGCCCCTGGCTATGCTTCCCTCTGGACGTGACATGTTGTTAACGTATCCTTTGATGACACCATTCATCCTTTCGAACGTCATCATGCTGTGCAGGAACGTCGGCCTGAGTTGGATGATATCCTCCACGATATGGACCAGCAGATGCACCATAACGTCGAAGAATGCGAGCGGGAAGTACATCTCAAGCTCGCATAGTATCACCACGATCTCTTCCTGTAGCCTTCTAAGTTGCCTCACGCCAACCGACTTCCGAGAGATGATGTCGAAAAAGTTGCATAGGCCAAATAGCATTTCACGGACGTGCGCGTCCATGATCCCACGGATTGCAACTGGAAGTATCTGCGTCATCAGCACGTGACAGTTGTGAGACTTCATCCCGCTGAACTTCTGCTTCGCTGAGTCTAGGTATTTGCTTATCTTCCCCGCGTAACCGTAAGGAAGTTTTACTCCTAAGAGGCAGGTGAAAAATTTATCAATCTCCTCCTGACTTAGAGTGAAGCATGCGGGAAGGAAGTCATTTCTGGTCTTCTTGGCCTTTTTGCCTTTGCGACGACTTTCCGTGTCCTGCTTCGCCTCATCATCATCATCATTAGCGTCAAGCTCCTCCCTGATGCCCACTGATTTCAAGTCTGCCCTTGCTTTCGGCCCATCTTTGGTCCTCTCTGCATGTTGAGCAGGGTACCAAGCAGACTCTCGCACACGTTCTTCGTTATATGCCTGACATCAGGGCTGTGAGGCACACAGTGGATCTTCCAGTACGGCAAGTCCTAGAAAACAGACCTCGTTTTCCATACCTTTAGCAGCGGCTCTGGCGCCTTTCTCCTCTTTCCCGGCTCTGGCGCCTTTTGTTTCTTTCCCGGCAGTGAGCAATCTTTCCAATTTTTCAACAGCTCGTCTTCCTCACTGCTCCTCATACGCAGGCGTCTTCGGGGTTTGGTTTCACCATCGAACAGATCCTTGTGTTTCCTCCATGAGTCATCGTCGCGAAGCTACCTTCAATGTCCTATGAACACGGTTTTCAAAGACCCGGGATGTCTATCTAGCTAGCGATATGTTGTGTCATCCATGCACCTGACGCATCCAGAAAATCCGTGGACCACCTGCCCTGCGACATATCCGTAACCGAGATAGTCCAGCACCGTCGTGAGCACTGCGGCTCTCATAGGGAAATATTCTTTCTCTGCAGCGTCTCACGTATTGGCTGGCGTTTCAGCAGCCCCGGATATAGATTGATGTCGTTCCCTGGTTGTTTCGGCCCTTCCATTAGCATACTCATGTGAATGTACTTCCTCTTCATGCACAACCGGGGGGAAGGTTGTACATTCACGCAAACACAGGCCAGGTGGTATGTGTGCTTCTCTGGGTGCCAAACGGATTGACTCCATCGGTGCTTGCGCCCAGCATGATGTTCCTTGGATCGTTCCCAAATTCTGGGTGTTCGAAGTTCAACGCTTGCCACTGGCTCCCATCCTTAGGGTGACTCAGCATCTTGTCTTTTTTATTTATCTCCTGATCATTTGTGTCATCTTCGCGCTTCTTCTCCTCCCTATCCGCGTGCCAACCCAGGAGCTTTGCTACCTTAGGGTCCACAAAATACTCCTGCAGACGAGGAGTGATCGGAAAGTACCACACCATTTTTCGAGGAGCTTTCTTCCTCTTCTTGTATCGAGTGACGCCGCACACCGAGCATATGGTAGACTCTGCGAGCTCGTCCCGATAAATGATGCAATTGTTCATGCACACATGGTATTTCACGTGCGGTAAATCCAAAGGACATAAGATTTTCTTCGCCTCCTCGAAGCTGGTCGGGCACTTGTTCCCCTTGGGAAGACGTTCGTGCCAGAATGACATGTTCTCGTCGAAGCATGCATCGGTCATTTTGTGTTTTACCTTCATCTCCAGAGCCATGAGCGTTACTTTCAGGCGGGTATCCTCGGGGCTCCATCCTTCATACAATGGAGTAACCGCGTCTATCTCTAGTTGATCCAGCTTGGCTTTCTCTCGGGCGGCAGCTCTTGCGTTATTTGTCTGCTTGAG
This sequence comes from Triticum dicoccoides, assembly GCF_002162155.2. NCBI lineage: Eukaryota > Viridiplantae > Streptophyta > Magnoliopsida > Poales > Poaceae > Triticum > Triticum dicoccoides. Next base: position 634,351,892 of record NC_041393.1, read on the forward strand.
AAGCAGCTCTTGAATATGAGGGTCCTGCACCCATCCCATCGATGGTCCATTGTCGTCTGCTCCGGCATCTTCATCTTCATGATCATGCCCTTTGTCTGCTCCGGCATCTTCCTCGTCATCATGTTCGGCATCTTCTACATGATAACCGTGTACTGCATCTACTTCGTGATCATGTCCTGGAGATTCTTCGTCTTCTCGCCCGCCATCGCCGCGGTTGTCTTGCTCCCTTTCCTCATTTCTTGCCCGGCCCCCATGGACGACTTCATAATCATCTTCATCACCTTGCCACCGATAGCCATCCATGAAACCACGCAAGAGCAGGTGGTCCCGCACTTGTACGGAATCCGGGTCCATAAGGCTCCTGAGCTTGCATCTTCGACACGGACATCTTATCTCCGTCTCGTTCTTTTGAAGCATCTTGGCCTTCGTGGAGCTCAAAAACCTATTCACGATGCTTTCGGTCATTGTGCGGACCATGGTCGCCTGCGGGGTAGAGCAAAACGATATTTTAGAACCAAGAAAAAATTTGGCGTGACTATGCCTAAAAATAGGACCAAAAAGAATGCATAATGCCAAAATTCTCACTGAAACGGAAATGAATCAATATTCCGGCAAAATATTGGCAACTATCGCATTTTAAATACCGGTACCTGCAAACACAAACATATATGCAACACCACAAACATATGCAACACCACAAACATACATAGATCTAGCTAGGCCATAAAAAGTGCATGTGCACGTTGTTGGAGGGAGAAAAAAGTAGATCTACAACATAAAGAAAGCTTTCCCCTTACTTACCTATCAAAAAAAGGTAATGTCACCACTTAATTTGGATGAATCTATGGTGCAAATGAGGTGAGGAGGAGGAGACAGCCGAGACAAGCTTGGGGGAGGAGGTGGAGAGAATAAAGTGGGGAAAGTGAGTGTGTAGGTGGTTGTCCAAAATATCTAGCTGGTCCCAGGTTACTAATGGCGCACCAGCTGGTGGTGCGCCATTAGTAGTTTTGCAAAAAAAATGATAGTAGTGGCGCACGGGATGACTGGTACGCCATTACTAGTTAAAACTAGTAATGGCGCACTGTGGCCTGGTGCGCCATTAGTATTTTTGGAAAAAAATTGTTAGTAGTGGCGCACCAACACATGGTGCGCCACTGCTATATAGTAGTGGCACCACATGTCTGGTGTGCCATTAGTGTCCATATTATTTATAGCCCTTTTCCTAGTAGTGCGGGGATGACGGCGGGGATAATGGAGGGGCTCCTTAATTTCTGCAAAAATAAAAACCCTATAAGTTATCACTAATACATCCTGAATAGTGTCATACATATAACATCACTAATACATAGCGAATGACGAGTATCAACAACGAGGATGTGGGATAGGCATCGTCGACGTAGATGCGGGAATAATTCCTTAAACTATAAAAATAACAACAAATATGACATGTTCAACTAGTTCTATTAATTCAACTAGTTCTTATTAAAAATAAACTTACTATAAATAGAAATAAACTAATTCATCTAAAAATAAACTAGTTCAACTAGCTATATTAATTTTCTTACTAAAATACATTAATTCTATTAATTCAACTAGTTCTTACTAAAACCAAACTAGTTCAACTAGTTTATTAATTCACTTACTAATTATTTTATACACTTACTAAAAACCGTAAAAAAAATATGTTATACATTAGCAAAAAACTAAAGTGAAAAACAGAAGAAAAAAAAGAGATGGAGGGAGGAGGAAGGAGAGAGGAGGAGGGGGA
>NC_041393.1:634354165-634368399 GCF_002162155.2 Triticum dicoccoides
GAGGGAGGGGGCGGCCGGAGGAGGAGGAGGGAGGGGCGGTGGGAGGAGGGCGGCCGGAGGAGGAGGCGGGAGGAGGGAGTACCTCGGCGAGGAGCAGCGCAACGGCGGCGGACAACGGGTTCGGCTCGGGCGAGAGCGAGTGAGAGGGAGAGTGAGTGAGAGGGGGCAGTGAACCACCCCACGATAAGGTAAGTAAGTAGTAGCGCATTTAAGAGATACGCGCTGCTGCTAAAGGACGTAGCAGTAGCGCCTGTCGTGCATACATGCTACGGCTAAGTGGGGTTTAGCAGAACGCGTTACTGCTAAAGTAGTAGCAGTAGCGCGGTCTAATTAAACTCGCTACTACTAAGTAGCAGTAGCGCCTTGTTTTTTCGAGCGCTACTGCTAAGATATTGTGTATAAGGTTTTCCCTAGTAGTGAGGGGGGAGGGGTTAGCTGGTTTTCTCTGGGAGGATATTCTTTACATGGGCTGTCTTTCAGCCAGGTTTTCTTAGGATTGTGTGGGGTGTGAGTTTTGGTGGTGTAGTGTTTTGGTTGTTATCCTAGACTCGTATGGTTTTTTTAATGAAATCAGGGGAGCCATCCCTTTTATTCAAGATTTTTTTTAAGATACCATGTCCATTAGGATACAGATATAACAAGTTTGGTGATACTTTGCATACGCAATCCAATGATCAAAGACACTATGCTTAATGTTTCCTATAGTTTCACATTTTGTATTTTGAAATTCTGCAATGAATGATTGCATTGTTATTTAGTCTTCCAGGGTGGAGAATTTTTCTTCTGCCTTGCGCTAATGAAAAGTCCCCTCGCTACTAGGGAAAACCCTAGTAGTAGCGCTGGTTTTGTGCTCACTAGTAGCGCGGGTAGGCGCACTACAAATAAGGCACTACAGCTATTGCTTAGCAGTAACGCGTGCCCGCACGCGCTACTGCTAGGACAAATAGCTGCAGCGTTTGTTCAGTCCCACGCTACTGCTAATGTAACTACTGGCAGCGTGTTTTCTCTCCATCGCTACTAGTATTTTTTTTAATTTTTTTAGTGTATTTATGCGCCATCGTACAAATACTGATACAATACCAGTTATGAGGTTTACATCATTATGTCCATAACAGTGTGTCAAATGAAGGTGGATTAGGTTCAAGTGGAGGCAATATGTGGTGCATGTCAAAAGTATACTACTAATCCAAACTTGATCTAGTTTGGACTAGTAGTACTTTCTATGTGCACCACATGTTGCCTCCACTTTAATCTAATCCGCCAGCACAAGCTATTTAACCATCATCATAGTCATTACCACCAACAGTATTTATTTAATCACCACTAACACTAGCTAATAATAATCATCATAGTCATTACATAGTCATTACCACCAACACTAGCTATTATCATCATAGTAATAGTGTAGCATATCATCATCTTCAAACTCATTTCTAGCTAGCTAATCACTCCTGCTGCTCTCTCTCAGGTAAAATAACATAAAACATGTGCAGCTCTCCTCCTTGATCAAGTTGGAGCATGCAGATGAACCTGTCTCTTAATCGTGGGTTGCGCTTCTGCTTGCTGCCCCCTAGTACTTGTATGCGCTCCCCCATCACATATTTTGTCCAGTCTTGCACTATTAAGCATCCGTCGCTAATCTTGGATGCACTAGAGTAATCTGTATGATATCTTGGCCGTAAGCTAATAATACTCATGGTGCCTTTAGTCTCGATCCCATAAGGCACAACATTCATCGGGAGTCCCTGTTGAAGAACATCGTATGGTAACATACTTAGCAATGAAGTTTAGCTTCAAAAATAATGTATGGAAAAGATGCACTGAGGACAAATAGTAAAAATCTTACCATCCTTCCTAAATAGATGTGACCATAGTTCATTACGAACACTATTGGTCGCGCGTTTTCAGTACTAACATTTCTAAATGCAGGAAGAAAATTTGTCTTGACAGTATCAAGATCCGCAAGCCATGAAACCTAATGACTGAGCTCCTGCAGTTGAGTTCAGCCCCGGCACAATATACGATCATGTCTATCAAGCGTTGGACATGTTTGCTTGCACCGAAATAAGCTGACAATACAAATTAGTTGTCAACTATTTTTGAATAAACAATATTAAAGACATAAATATGGTTGAGAAACTTACATAATGGTATAACTGGAGGCGTCTGCACATCGACCCAGATGTCGGTATTACCTTCAATATCATCTTTCGGACGAATATCAAAGGTGATAACCATATCAGGCTCAAATGCATAAGTCTTGCATAGTGCTCGCCATGTTTTGCATCCAAAATAGGTGTAGTCGTCTGAATTGTATAATTTTACGTTGAAAATATAACCATGCTCGGTCTTCAAGTAAAATTTCTTTTTCTCCATAGTACGACTGAAACCTATCTTATCCAATACAAAAACTCTTGCATGGCAGGGGATACGCTAGTAGAATAGTAAAAAAAGACGTGTCATGCTTAATGTCATGCTTAAATTATAAGTTGACGCAAATGAAGCAAATGTCATACTTAATTATGAAAAAAGACTTGTCGTTGTGACTTACTGTATCCACTTCGAAGTTTTCGTCCAGCTTGATGCTGAAGCGCCTATCATCATCTAGGAAGATTCCGTCGCACAGACCGTGCTCGTCTTCGCAGTATTTGCAAATACCGAAATCCTTTTCGTCGTCAGACATTTCCTATGTTCATAGTTAAAACATTAATTGAAAATCGATCGAAGACAACTGCCAGGATACTCAACACACAAATCTGGGGCACTCGATATTTCCTACATATTCCGGCACAAGTCATGCCAAAATTCACGGAAAAATCCGGCATGATCTTTGCTAAAATAGGACATATCGAGCGCCTGAAATTTGCCAGAGCGGAAATGAATCAACACTCCGGCAAAACATAGGCCACTCGGAGGTGTAACCTGCAAACATGACCTGCCACTTGGATATTGAGCAACACAAGATATACATTTCAAAATATCTTATAGGACTCAAATTAGCATGCATTCAATAAGCAAAAGAAAATCATCTCATGCGTCTGTACATCGTCGAATATTATCACTAATACATCATGAATAGTGTCATAAATATAAAATCACTAATACAACTAAAACCCTAGCACACGACGGGTATCAGCGCGGGCGGTGGACACCCACAGAGAAGGAACCATCACGGGATCATAGCTCCAGTGAGATCCCTAGAGAACCTACCAGGTATTGGAGAACATGTGCTCCAACGCAAACAAGTAGCGACGGACGTGCGCGTCCTCCTCACTAACACGGTGATGCACCACCTCCGCGGAGTCCTCGAGCCTCTGGACTGTCACTGGCCCACGCGACCGCCACCAAAAAAGGTTCGGGTCAACGACAGGCTGGCTCCTCACCAACCTGCGCCCCCCGGTAGGTAGCGCCTCCTAGTACCACCCCGGCGGAGCCGAGTCCCGGACATGGCCCATCTGGTCAAGCAGGTGTCGTCCTCCGCCGACACGACAACGAGGATGCGGGATAGACATCGTCCACGTCGAGGCGGGAAAAATTGCTTTAACTAAAAAATAGCAACAAGTTCTACTAACAAGTTCTATTAATTCAATTAGTTCTTACTAAAAATAAACTTACTATAAATAAATATATTCTAGTACCTAATTAGTACATAGTTCTTACTAACTAATTAGTACACAGGAACTACTGCCATAATTACCATCTAATTTGATGAACCTATAGGGGTGGAAAGTGGTAGCGGATATTCCAATTATCCAACTATAAAGTGAAATAAGTGGTCAAATTTTACTCGTTTTATGATTCATCTTAGAAATTTCATTCGTTTCTACCCTTACATGAACCCTAACTCATTTGAGCCGCATCCGCATCCGATTTGTTTCCACTCTTACATGAACCCTAACTATTTTGATGCAACTAAAATATAAAGAAACCCTAGGCAGAGGTAGGGGAGAGGGAGGAGCAGGCGTGCTCACCTCGGGTGCCTGCGACAAGGGAGGGGCAGGGCGGCGTCAAGGTCAGGATCGGGGCTCGGGCGCGCGGCGGATGGCGGCGTCGAGGTCGGGGTCGGGGGCGGCGTCCGGGGCGGGGGCGGCGTTGAATCTGGGGTCGGGGCGGCGTAGAGGGTGTGCGGAGAGCGCGCAGCGGCCGACGGGCGACGGCGGCGGCGAGAGTGGAGAGTTGGATTTCGGGGAAGTGGTCGTGCGGAAGGACGAACCCCGTGGTTAAGTCAGAAGTAGCAGTAGCGCGTTCCAGGAAGAGCGATGTTGCTACGTTAGCTACAGCGCGTTCTAGGATACACGCTGCTGCTACTCCTTTCTCTTTTTTCCCCTTTTTCATTTAGTTTTCTTCACATTTTTTTTCTTTCACCTTATTCTATTTCTTTCATTTTCAATTACCTTTCTATTTTCTTTTCATTTAATTTTATATCCTTTAGCAGTAGCGAGTTTAGATTAAAATGCGCTGCTACAAATAAAGTAACGGTAGCGTGGTTCGTTATAGGTCGCTACTACTACGTGTAGCCTATCGGCTAAGCCGTGGGAATTTTAGTAGTAACGTGTTTAGAGCAAGACGCGCTACTGCTAGAACTTTATCTGCAGCGCGGTTTTCTCAGGCGCGCTACTGCTACTTAGCACCAGCGTGCTTTTTTGACCCTCGCTACTGCTAAAGTTCTGTTTATAAGGTTTTCCCTAATAGTGTCCATATATCTATTAACTATTCTGCTAGAAATTGCACGATCCTCATTAACTTGAAGTTTGATTATATTGATAATGACTTCACCTAGGCAGAAAACGTATCGTTCTCTATTCCTCTTATTAAATCTTAATATGGACCGACAACTTCGGCAAAGACATCATATGTGACTCCCTCTGTCCAGGTTTATTGGCCTCAAAGACCAAGACGCTAGGACCAAGGCAGTGGAGTTGTTCCAGTAAATATCTCGTACCCCGCGTCCAGGTATAGTGCTTGAATGTTTTAGCTCCCATATACTTAACTTGTCGGTTAAGCGAAAGTACAATTGGTGTCATAAGCAGGTTATAAAGAATAGAATAATATAGTTTTGCTTAGTTAAAGGAGAGAGAGAAGATGAGAGGGAAGAAAGGGGGCTCTTGGTTAGTAGCCGACTGCAACATAAGATCCAAGATGCTTTGTGAGGATGTAAGGTGGACTAACTATTGATAAACTAGTACATATTTGAAACTAACTATTGTACATGCCGGCTAAGAGGTTGACTATAGATAACATGACAACTTCTTATAGCCGACCGTTGGCTGTATTATTAATCATGCTCTAATCCAGAGTTGCTCTAGGCATGCGTATTGGGCATGCACTGGCAGCATGCTCCAAAGATTTATATACCACAGAATTCCTCTCCTTGTAACTAAGCCTCCAGCGCAGGAACATAAGGGATACTGAGGTGAAATCTGCACTTTCCCATGCAACTTAATTATATGTTATACTCCCTCCGTCTCGGTTTATAAGGAATGTGCGTCGTTTTGGGTTGATAATTTAGCTAGCTAAATTTGTTTTATATTTGATGAAAAATATATGTTTGGAAACTACATCCACTTAAGAATCCAATAATATATTTTTGGTGAAATATAACTCATATTAGCTAGTCAAATCGATGACCTAGAACTACGTGCACGCCCTATAAACTGAGACGGGGGAGTACTATCCATAGTGGAAGTAACATTACACATATCAAGACAATATAAGTCTATAACCTAATAAATAAATTGTTGCATGAAACCACACATTTGTTACTCCCAACTATAGAGAAGACTAGTAAGATATGCATGCATGTTACCAGTCTAAGTTACTCTCCATTATGGATAGTCTAATAGGAACAGATGCTCAGAGGCCTAATAAACCCGGATGGGGGAGCTTGCTTCGAGACAAAGCTGCCTTGTTCTAGTCAATTGAAGGACTGCGAGAATGAGTTCAATTCAAATTAGGCTTACCACATGTAAAATAGTAACCATAATACTAATCTAGCTATATAGTACTGTTTATTATGTTTAGTTTATAACGTACAAACAACAAAGCTATAAATATTTGTATTAAGTTGACCGAAATATGTATATGGCAATCGTGTGGTAGATTGCAAAAACAATCTACCCCATCCAATGCCGTCAGATCCGATTGCGCGCACCTGCCTCGCCCTCCGGATCTCCCTCAAAACACGTCTGCTTCGTTCGATAAATAATCACGACGAGTGCTCCACCATCAATCCCCTTCTTCCCACTGCCACCTCCCTGTTTCTCACGCGCCTACATCGATGAATCTCTAATCCATGTTATGCTGCTGACCATCCCCACATCACCGTGGTGTCGCTGTCTGGGGGAGACGCCGATAAGGAAAGGGAGCCGCGGGAACGGCACTGCCGACAGAGATGAGCTGCGGCAGCGAGGTGTGGTCCAAGGGTGGCAGGGGAGGCCGTTCCCAGGGACGACGAGAAACGATTGAGTTCATGGTCGTCCGGGGCGGCGATCGAGCGTGCGCCACGAGCTCACGCCATCGCTGCCGATAGGCATAGGTTGGAAGTGCGGCGGCCATGGCTAGACCTCCTTGGCGTCGGGGACCACAAACAGGAGCGCTTCTGCGGCGGATGCGCGTGCTGATCAAATTCTGAAATAGGAGCGCTTCTGCGGCGAACGGGCGTCGGCCCCAGGCGCGCGCCGGAGCCGCAGAAGTAGCCCTACTCGAAGGCCATCGGCATTGGCAGTGGCATGTCGCTCCTATACCCGAAGCAGCCGCAGGCCTCCGCCGACGAGAGCCTCCACGGCCTCCACGGACTCACACCCCCGAGCCACCAAGTCCCGCACACAACGTTGTCACTCCGCTATTGCTACTGAATTCGTCCGTGAATGTGGTGTGTTCTCCTTGGTTCAGTTTACCTTACTGAACTAGTTCAGTGGCTGGTTCCAGCAGCGTCTGCTAACCACTCGTGATGAATCCCTCAAGGTGGTGATGATGATTGAATGAACAATTCTATTTTTTGCAAGCCGGTTGATTGAGATGAAGACATGGTCAATATACAAGTAGTACTTACTACTACCTCCGTTCGGAAATACTTGTTTTTGAAATGGATAAAAATGATGTAATTAGAACTAAAATACGTCTAGATACATCTATCTTGTGTACAAGTGTTTTCGGATGGAGGGATTACTTTGTAGGCAAATTTTGCTGGAAAAATGGAGCAAAAATATTTGCATGTTTTCGTACAAATTCCCTATGCCTTGCTTCAGTTTAATTGTTCATGTTGACGTATAATGTGTTGTCTAGTCTATTCCATCATATCGGTTTTTTGGTTGCATTGGCTAGAGCATGCACTTCTACATGGCATTAGGGCAAGAGGTCCTGAGTTCAAGACTCAACTGGCGCAATTAAATTGCAGCCCACTTTCGGTCCATGTTTAGGTCTGAGGGAGCCACACATGATGGGGAGTGTTGACGTATAATGTGTTGCTTAGTCTCTTTCATCAGATCGGTCTTTTGGTTGCATTGACTAGAGCATGCACTTCTACAGTTAACATCACCTAGTATAGAAGAAGCAAATGGTTCAGTATGCTGACGAGCAAGAAGTTATACTCAGCGAGATGGATGAGCAATAGCCAAAAGAAACAGATCAAGGCAGATTTTTGGCTTCCTTTTCCCCCTTTTTTTAGGGTCGTGGATGAGGTATTACCATGATCTATAATCTTTGGGCACATGAGTTGGTCATTGGGTTTTGAGGATTCTCACATTTTTGTGTCAGTGATTAGCATTTGGAATTTCCTTGGGCATATTTTTGTGGCTTCTTTTCAAAGACTATTTCCAAGTACTATGAATTATGAGGCACCTCTTTTATTGACCTTTGCATCTCATCTATGAGCAGTATTTTGCTTAGTTCATATGGAAGAGTAAGTTCTCCAATAGAGAGTGTGTCCTGCAACACTAATTAATGTCCATGCTAACTAAGCTTCTTCTAAAAATACATTTATCTAGAGCTATTACAATACGTTTACCCATTTAAAACGAAGGATCTGATCAAGGGTAACAGGGAACTTGTATTCATGAAAATTAATAAGGAGGGAGCAGAATAGAGTAGCAGATCTTTTTATTCAAATTAGTGTGGTAATTTTGTGTAAATCACTCACGATCAAACAATGTGGTAACTTTTGAACCGGGGGAAGTTAGTAACTGAAAACATGCCTCTGTAACTTCTTTGCAAATAGCATAATAATATACACATCGTAACCTGATAAATTACATACCAACATCACGGTAATTTGACCAAAGAAAAAAATATTGAAAAATATACCCCAATAATTCATGTGTAAAATAACATGATAATATACACACAATAGAGTTGATAACTCATGTACAAATAACACAGTAACTTTTGACTCAGGGTAAAAAATGATGAAAAAGCATACCCTTGCCCGACAACTTCTCTGCAAATAGTATGATAATATACTCACTGCAGACGTGATAATTTACACACAAGCAACACAGTAACTTTGACCAAACGAAAAAAAAAGTTCTTAAAAATATACCCGGTAACTTATGCGAAAATAGCACGGTAACATACTAACTGCACACCCAATAACTTACGTACAAACACCACAATAATTTTGATTGAAGGGAAAAATGTTGTTGAAAAACACACACCCCCCAATAACTTATGTGATAAATAGCACCGCATACCCGATGACTTACATATAAACACCACGGTAACTTTAACCAAAGGAAAACAAAGTTGTTGAAAATTATTCTCACAATTTATGTCAAAATAGCACAGTAATATACGTATCCATAACTTACGTACAAACACCACAGTAACTTTGACCAAAGGAAAGAGGTTGTTGAAAAACCATATCCCGATACTTATGTGAAAATGTCACAGTAATATATGAACCCGATAATATATGTAAAAACACTGCGGTAACTTTGACAAAGAGAAAAATTTGTTGAAAAACCATACCCCGGTACTTATGTGAAAATGGCACGGTAATATATGAACCGCATAGTGGATAATTTATGTACAAACATCGCGCTAACTTTGTCCAAAGGGAAAAAAGTTATTGAAAAATGTACCCCGGTAACTTATGTGAAAATAGCACGGTAATAAATTTAACCAAGGGGGGAAATTATTGAAAAGATAGCCCCCGGTAACTTATATGTAAATAGTATGATAATATACAAACTTCATACCTGATAACTTAAGTACAAACATCACTGTAACATTTTTTACTAGGGGGGGTGTATTGAAAAATATCATCGGGTAACTTCTATATAAATAGTATGATAATAGACGAAGCTCATACCCGATAACTTAAGTACAATCACCACGGTAACATTTGAAAAAGGGAAAACGTTGTCTACAAACATACCCCGGTAATTTCTATGTAAATAGTATGGTAATATATGACCCTCATTTCTAATAACTTAAATGCAAACACCGTGGTAATTTGCATATGAAAAGGAGGGAAGGGGACTTCCGGGTTCGTGAACCATGTGAACTGATGTGAAACATGCAGAAAAAAAGATGGAACTAGAATGCATAGTCCTAAAACCCAAACAAATGAGGCTAGTGTTTTGGATTTTCAATTACTGTTGGTTGTCTTTTTAAAAAAAAATCTCGTCTCAAGTATATACAACTATCATGTAGATTGATTCTAATCAATAAAGGTGTCTACCGTAGCTGGATGTGACGGTGTGGGTTCGATCCCCATCTGTGTCATTTTTTTTTTCCTGTTTTTAAACAGTTGTCTGCCCAAAAAATCGGGTGAACCCCGCAACCTCAGAGTTGGTTTGTTCAAGAGGAGGTGGGATCGTAGGCTGGCAACCCAGAATCGGGAGGAGCCCATGAGAGGAGGTAGATCGAAGGGAGCGATTCGTTAGAGACGAGGGGGGTCGTGTGGTAGTTTTGCAATCTGCACAGTTGACAGTTATCATAGTCCTAAGTTGATTGCACTCAATAGTAAACTAACTAGAACGAGAAAGATGGTCAAATTCATTGACTATTGGTGCATTTCGTTCACTCGTCTTTGGACTTTTGAAACAACTTCTCAGAAGACAATATAGCTGTCGCGCAAACGGTGCTGAGCCACTCACCATTTTATTCATGTCTTGAGAATGGTCTCAAGGTCTCGTTAAAGAAAAACTTTAGGAATAGAAGAAAGACCCGCCACAGAAGACTACTCAGGTCACAGTCCATGTCGGACTCTCGAGCCACCGAAAAGTAATCAACGGCACAGACCAAACCATTAACGCCATAAGAGCCATACACGCATTTTACACTCCTCTACTCCACACCGTGGCCGCTTTGATTGACGAATACACGCACGTGTCTCTCGCGAGCTGATATTTCTTGCGACCCGTCTCCGTTGTTCACCGCAAATTCGACTGCACCCCCTGAGAATTCACTGGCAAACGGAAGGGCTCCGCCAAGCACCATGTCGTTGATCATGGCCTCCTTCGTAACCCTTGCTTCGTGCTTCACCCCTGCTCCTTGTGCAGCGGCGACAGTCTCGGCGCCGCGTCCACTGCGGGGCAACTACACGCTGATCTCGGCACAGGGCAAGTTCGAGCTCGGCCTCTTCAGCCCTGCCGGCAGCCTCGGCGACAGGTTCTACCTCGGGATCTGGTACAAGAACATCCCCGTCCAGACCGTTGTCTGGGTCGGCAACCGCGCAACTCCCCTCTCTGCCGTCGCATCCGCCGAGCTCCGGGTGTCCGCCGCCGACGGCAACCTTGAGCTCGTCGGTCCCACCAGAGCCTCTGCCTTGCCGGTCGTCGTGTGGTCTTCGAACCTGTCTTCTTCGTCTATGTCTTCATCGCCCGGCAGGAACACAGCGGACATCCGCGACAACGGCAACCTTGTCCTTGTTGACGGCGGCAACTCCTCCAACGTGCTGTGGCAGAGCTTCGACCATCCGACGGACACGCTGGTGCCCGAAGCGTGGGTCGGGGAGAACAAGCTGACCGGCGAGTATCAGGCACTGACGTCGTGGCGGAACGCCCAAGACCCCGCGCCGGGGATGTTCTACGACACGGTGGACCCCAACGGCACCAGCGAATTCTTCTTCATGTGGAACAAGTCCCGCATATACTTTCGGAGCGGCATCTGGACGGGGCGCATCTTCGCAACCGCGACGGAGGCGACGAGGACCATGCTCTACAACACGACGTACGTCGAGACGCCGGCGTACCGGCGCCTCACCAACGTCGTCTACGACAACGCGACCATCACGCGCATCGTGCTCGATCTCACCGGCCAGGTGAAGGTGTACGTATGGGTGCGCGCGAGGCAGAGCTGGCAACCCTTCTGGACTGCACCCGCCGTGCAGTGCGACGTCTACAAGCTCTGCGGCGCGTTCGGCGTCTGTGATCAGAGGAGCCAGCTGCCATGCCGGTGCCCGCCCGGGTTCGCTCCGGTGTCAGAGGAGGACTGGACGCTCAGCGACTGGAGCGGTGGCTGCCGCCGGCGCTCGCGGCTCACCTGCACGCACAACGGGTCGACGACCGATGGGTTCCTAGCGTTGCCAGACGTGAAGCTCCCCGACGACTCACACGCCGTGGGTGCGGCCAAGAGCAAAGCAGAGTGTGAATCAACTTGCCAAAATAATTGCTCTTGTCAGGCCTACGCCTTCTCTGCCGGGGGCGGGGGATGCACTGTCTGGCATGGAGAGATCCGCAACCTTGAGCAGCTCTACGCTGATTCCGGCGTCTCTGGCTCGGACCTCCATCTCCGGCTTTCAGAAGCAGGATTGCAAGATCTTGGCGTCTCCGGCACAAACGGGAAGAAACGGGGGAGAACATTATGGCTTGTTCTTGGCATCCCATTGGCTGGTGTTGCAGCATTCGGCGTGTCGGTAATACTGGCCTGGAGGATTCTCCATGCTAGGAGAAGACGACTGGCAAACGAGAAGGGATCCTCCTTGGTCGTGTACAGTTATGGCGACCTTCGTGCCGCCACGAAGAACTTCTCGGAGTGGCTGGGCGGCGGCGGTTTTGGCTCGGTGTACCGCGGCGTCCTGAAGCAGCAGAAGGGAGACAACAGAACCCAGCTCCAGGTGGCAGTCAAGAAGCTGGAGAGCCTTGGGCAGCAGGGCGACAAGCAGTTTCGGACAGAGGTGAGCACGTTGGGCTGCATCCAGCACGTGAACCTCGTCCGGCTCCTCGGGTTCTACTCGTCGGACGTTGAAAAGATGCTCGTGTACGAGTACATGCCCCGGGGCTCCCTCGACCGCTACCTCTTCGGCGGCGGCGCGAGCCCGAGCTGGCGCGAACGGTACAACATCATGGTCGGCGTGGCAAGAGGGCTGGCCTACCTGCACCACGGTTGTCACGACTGCATCATACACTGTGACATCAAGCCGGAGAACATCCTGCTAGACGAGGACATGTCCCCGAGGATCGCTGACTTCGGGATGGCAAAGCTGGTGGGGAGGGACTACAGCCGCGCACTTACGACCATGCGGGGCACCATCGGGTACCTGGCGCCGGAGTGGATCTCCGGGCAGCCCATCAGCGCTAAGGCGGACGTGTACAGCTTCGGGATGGTGCTATTCGAGCTCATCTCGGGCCGACGAAACTCCGACGGATACAGCGAGGTGGAGGCGATAGGGAGCTGGAGCAGTGATTCGTGGACCTTCTTCCCTGTATGGGCTGCGGGGAAGGTGGTGGAAGGGGAGGTGGCCGCCGTGGCAGACCCGCGGCTGCGCGGCAACGTGAGGCCGGAGGAGGTGGAGCGGGCGTGCTGGGTGGCGTGTTGGTGCATCCAGGACCAGGAGGCGCAGCGGCCGACCATGGCGCAGGTTGTGCAGGCGCTGGAGGGCGCCGTTCAGGTCAACGCGCCGCCGGTGCCGCGGGCGCTGCAGCACCTCGTCCACCCGGCGAGGCTGCACCAATCTTCTTACACGCTGACCAAAATTACACATTCGGACTAGGTGTTGAAGTCAGCGTTGCGTACTAGTACTGTCAAAGCACGTGTGGCCTTTTTTCTTCGAATCAGTCAGGAGAGCTACATGCATTCAAGAGAGAGGAACGGAAGCACGACCAATTCAGCAGCTACAAATCCAACAAATCAAAGCTACTACAAACGGGCTAAAACGACAAGACAAGACATAAAAGGTTAACATGATGACCACCACTAATAACTGTACACGGGGGTCCTATGACCTCTCTCTGATGCTAATCTATTGTCTTTGAGTTCTAATATTTTTTGTGACATGATTGGCAATGAACTTCCACTATAATTTTATAGTGGCTATGCAGACCGGATTCATGATCGTTGAACCACAATTCCGCTGCTAGAAATTATATTAGCGAAGCAAACCATACAGAATTTTCAGGTGTTAAGGTAATAGAATACTAGGAGGAGCACATTCACTTTCTGTTTCCTTGCATAATTACATCATTCTAATATCAAATGATTCCCAGTGGTGACGCCCGCTGGTAATGTTTTGGTTGATGATTTAACTCTCCGAGTAGAAACTGGATCTAATCTTTTAATCATTGGTAATCTTCTCTTACCAATTGAATTCAAAATTTTGGCTTAAATATTGCAATGCTTGCTTTAATGAACATGCACACATCACTTAGCCAGCACTCATGAGAATGGCATGCATGTTTTTCTTTTACATGTGCTAGAGCATCTGTAAATCATATCCATGTCTAAGACTGGCTGAAGTAATGAATTATGAAACAGTATATGTCGTGACATTGATGTAGTTTCATTTCTGGCCTCTCTGTCCTGTTTGCTTATAGACCGTAAGTAATGTGATAAACTAGAAGTTAAAGAACTTACATTCTACGAGCAAGTAATAGTCATTTCTTCCTCACAACTGTAAGCTGATCTTGTAATTATCTACGGTGGCATTTCTTATTTTTATTTGTTTTTCAGTTTTTTATGGAGCTCATAGGCCACTACTTGTACCATTATACGCTATTAGGACCTAAATACACTTGGGATATGTTTTCTGTAGTAATTTGAAAACAGGCTGATTTCAGTTTCATACATTCGACCTTAGTTTATGAAAGAAGATTAATTAAAAACAATGGAACAAAGTTGTAATATATAACATTCACAAGTTCTCGATTCATCAATTCATGATGTATCAAAGGCAATCAAGCAACGGGTTGCCTCGGCTCTTAGCACCTCCCCCCCCCCCCTGTATTAACTTCAGACGTGAGCTAATCGGGCCGGAGCTGGCAGATTGGGACCGCCTTCTGGCGCTACTTGCGGAC
>NC_041393.1:634369045-634373515 GCF_002162155.2 Triticum dicoccoides
CGTGTTAGTTTATGTTGTTTTGTTCGGTGGTTGTGCTACTCTGCCTAAGTTTTGTGGGCTTTATTAATTTAAAGCCGGACGTCTCTGACGTCTATGTTCTAAAAAAAATCATTTGGTAGTCCGCTCAGTGATTACATACTAGGAGTTACTACTCGAAGTCGTGTGTATGTTGTGTAAGTGCATCTCGTTGAAGTATAGGATTTGAATTGGATGCTTGTATTCTTAAATTGTCTAATACATCTAAATTTTCAGTGTTCATAGTCCATACATCTTCCATGAAATGCCATTTATGTGAAATGTTCACACTTAGATTTACTCTTATTTCAGGTCCCCGGTAGCGGAAAAAGCTCCATTTTTTGGATACTAATCATCTAGCATCCAAGAATGAGCAAGGTTTGCTCTACCCACCCTCTAGCTTTGTTGCAAAGAACAGAGACAAAACTAATCATCTAGCTTCAGTGATTTAACATGTAGTTATGTGTTGTGTTGTCCGTAATCATCATATTCGATCTCCTTGGTTCATAATTAGGTAGAAAATGACATAATTAGGAGAATCTTAAACTGTAGCTTTATTCTACTCTAAAAATCCAAAGAGGACCTGAATCTGTACTACTTACTTGTCGGCTCAGGAATAGGAGGATATTTTTCATATGCCTGATTTTATTACACTATAAGTGACATTGTTTTGTTATCGATACTTTGAAATACTCAGTCCACTAAGTTTTAATCTTATCGGGTTTCCAACTTATAGTTTGTAGCTCAGACAAATGTCACTGGGTTTGTAAAACTGCCAATGCCATCTACATGCTTGTGTATTTGGTCAATCACACTAGCTGGAACCAACAAGATTTCATACAATTTTCTGGCTGTAAAGTTATGCCATAGGTGGTTTGAAACCAGTATAAGATTTCATACAATTTTTTGCCATCTTTAAAGAAGGTGATGCAGTACAAGAGTGGGAAGATGGTGACGTTTGTTTAATGCCCGATAGAAAGAACCAATGTTCCTTGCCTGATCATCCAGTCTATATATGTTGCTACTGTGATAATTTTTGTGGATTGGCCTCTGTGATTCGTAATTCCCTGTAGTAGCTTGTTCCTCCGGGGTTTGAATGGTTTGTATAATCTGTGTGTATAGATAAAGTTAATGGTTTGGTTGTGTCTTCCCTACCTCATTGTCTTGCTGGATGTAACTAGAAAAAACTGAACTTTTTTGCTCTATGTAATTGGGCAGTTGATTGGGATGTCTTGCCTCTCATGCGTGCGTTCGCCGGCTGTGTAGCTTGGGCTTGGTCTGGTTGTCTTCATCCAACTCTGCACTGTTATCCTGCAATGGTGATGGCTATAAAAATTAAAGGTAAGTCCTCCTGACTCTCTTTTCCTACCCTTTTCCTCCCTTTGCTCTGAGCATGGGCTCATCAAGCCATGTCTATGTGTATAGCTCTGGGTGCCATGCCTACATCGGTTTTGGATTTGGCCTCAATCCTATCAGTAGATGATGCTCTAGTGGTTCCTGCTGGCTATAGAAGGGCCCTATTCTAGTATGTTCCTTCTGGCTATACAGAATGAGGAGTTCTTCTAAGCTTATTGCTTTTTTTTTTTTTGCGAATGAGCTTATTTTTCATCATCATGTAGCACAAACATAAACATATTTATTTTCTGCTATTGTTCATCAATAGATTTCATACCTGCAAATGTAACCGCTGACGATGGGGTGAAGACCGGCTAGAACGAGCAATGTTTGCTCTGCTTCATATACCTCTAGCTCTGTTGCAAAGGCTATAATTTTAGCTTTAGTGGTTTAATATGTAGTTATGTGCTGTGTTGTCAATCATCATCGTATTCGAGCTCATCGTTTAGCAATTAGTCAGGAACGAACATAATTACGAGATTGTGAAACTGTAGCGCGCTCTACTCCAAAAGATCCAGGGAGGATATTAATCTTCACTTAGCTTACTCGTTGGCTCAAGTACAGGAGTGTATACTTCATATGCCTTTTTTTTTTTGAAGTTTTCTTCCATTTCTGCATAATCTTTTTTGCCAAGTAAAACAATCGGGACATACATGACCTCTTGTGTGTGTGTGTAAAGCAAATCTATCTTGCTCTTGCCAAGTGCCTACCTCTTGCTTTTGTCAGTAAATCTAGGCAATCAAACTTCAAACAAACTTGTTACTATGTTAGATGGTGGTCTGCTCATTTTATTTATGTTCTGCATATATGTGATGGTTGCCTGCTATATCTCCGCTTAAACTGGACACAAATTTCACTACCTTTTTTTATGTTCTGCATAGGTGAGGCCGAGTAGCTTGGGCGTGTCCTGAATCCTGATGCTTCCGATGGTGGGTGGTGCAGATAGACATTGGATCTTGATTCATGGTGCTGTTGTATGTATGTGTGTGCAGGTCGCTGGTGGACAACAGGAGTAGACCTCGACGGAGATGCTTCCCCTGTCTGCTTCTACTCCCCCGGGACACCATGTAGCTTCCGACTCTAGTGCAGCTGCTCGCTCCTCGTCGAGGTAGGTAGATACTCTCTCCCCCATCTTCTTTGATTTGTTCTTCTCCCTTATTCTGCTCTGTTAAACGTGATATGCAAGGCGTGCTAGGCTGGTCCCACCTGAGCCGAACTAGGTTAGTTAGAGATAGAGTTAGGCAATATTCTTGTAACCTCTTTCATCTCTATCTTCTCTCTTTGACTTGGTTCGCAAGATGTAATCGTGCCTACCTGTATGCTTATCTCAGGGATACGCCCCTGCCTATATAACACGAAACCGTCGCCTCCAACGAGGTACGACGTTCATCGCATCTTTACATGGTATACAGAGCCTCCTCTATCCACTACATCAAGAAAACAATCCATCCCCGTCGCCAGCCATGTCGTCCTCCTCAAGCATCGGCCAGTCCTCCCTTCCTGGGCAGGTCACGGAGAAGCTCACCCGCACCAACTACGTGTTGTGGCGTGCGCAGGTGACACCGCAGCTGAGGGGAGCTAGTTTCTTCGGCTACGTCAACCAGACCATGCCGGAACCCGCCAAGTTCCTCACCACGAAGGACAAGGACGGGAAAGATGAACAGACGCCGAATCCTCTTCATGCGATCTGGTTCAAGGAAGGACAGCAGGTACTTGGTTACTTGCTAAACAATCTCACCAAGGAAGTCCTCGTGCAGGTCACATCCATAGCTACGCCGCATGAACTCTGGGCTGCCCTTGCGCATATGTTCTCGTCGCAGTCCAGAGCACGCATCAACAACATCCGCGCCACACTCTCCACGGCGCGGAAGGGCACGCAAACGGTGGCGGCGTACTTCGCTCACATGCGATCTCTCGCAGATGAGCTTGCAGCCGCGGTAAAACCGATCGACGACGATGAACTGGCTTCCTACATCACCGCCGGCCTCGACATGGAGTACCAGCCTCTCATCTCCGCCAACGACGCCCGCACCACGCCCATCAGCCTCGACGATCTTTTTGCTCAGATGAGCAGTTTTGACCAGCGCCTTGCCCTCTACAACGGGGCAGGTTGTGGTGGAGGCTTCAAGTCTTCTGCCAATGCGGTTGTCCGTGGCCGTGGAGGTGGCGGCTCTCGCTACCGTGGGCGCAACAAGGGCAAGCCATCGGGCGGAGGCAACAGCAGCAGCGGCAACTCCTTCAACAACGGCGGCGGAGGCGGACGGCCCTTCTACAACAGCAACAGGGGTCGCCGCAACTCCTCTGGCAAGCCTCGCGCGGGCCCCGACGTCACGCGCTGCCAGATTTGTGGCAAGCCAGGCCACACGGCAAAGGATTGCTGGTACCGTTTTGAGGAAGATGAGGAATCTTCCCAAGATGAGAAGGTTGCAGCAGCGGCAGATGGCTCCTACGGAGTCGATACCAATTGGTATGTGGATAGCGGCGCGACAAACCACATTACAGGCGAGCTGGAAAAGGTGACTGTGCGTGAGAAGTACCGTGGACAGGACCAAGTTCATGCTGCAAATGGAGAAGGTATGAGAATTAGTCATATTGGTAATTCAGTATTTAAAACTCCCCACAGAAAAATCCATCTCAGAAAATTTTTGCATATCCCTAGTGCCTCGAAAAATCTCCTTTCCGTCCATCGCATTGCCCTTGACAACAATGTCTTTCTTGAATTTCACCCGTTTTTCTTTTTGATCAAGGATCAGGTCACGAAGAAAATCCTATATCGAGGTAGATGCGTTCGAGGACTTTATCCGTTGATTCCGGAGCTTAGGAGACTGAATAAACAAGCCTTACCCTGTGTCTACGAGTGTTTCTACCAAACCTCTCCAACTCATTTTTTCTGATGTTTGGGGGCCTGCCCCTACCTCGGTTGGAAGACACTCTTATTATGTTAGCTTTATCGATGACTATAGCAAGTACACATGGATCTATCTTCTTAAGAAACGATCCGATGTGTTTCAAGTGTTTCACAATTTTCAAGCACTTGTAGAAAGAAAATTTGATTGCAAA
>NC_041393.1:634379058-634381938 GCF_002162155.2 Triticum dicoccoides
TTTTTTTTTTTTTGCGAATGAGCTTATTTTTCATCATCATGTAGCACAAACATAAACATATTTATTTTCTGCTATTGTTCATCAATAGATTTCATACCTGCAAATGTAACCGCTGACGATGGGGTGAAGACCGGCTAGAACGAGCAATGTTTGCTCTGCTTCATATACCTCTAGCTCTGTTGCAAAGGCTATAATTTTAGCTTTAGTGGTTTAATATGTAGTTATGTGCTGTGTTGTCAATCATCATCGTATTCGAGCTCATCGTTTAGCAATTAGTCAGGAACGAACATAATTACGAGATTGTGAAACTGTAGCGCGCTCTACTCCAAAAGATCCAGGGAGGATATTAATCTTCACTTAGCTTACTCGTTGGCTCAAGTACAGGAGTGTATACTTCATATGCCTTTTTTTTTTTGAAGTTTTCTTCCATTTCTGCATAATCTTTTTTGCCAAGTAAAACAATCGGGACATACATGACCTCTTGTGTGTGTGTGTAAAGCAAATCTATCTTGCTCTTGCCAAGTGCCTACCTCTTGCTTTTGTCAGTAAATCTAGGCAATCAAACTTCAAACAAACTTGTTACTATGTTAGATGGTGGTCTGCTCATTTTATTTATGTTCTGCATATATGTGATGGTTGCCTGCTATATCTCCGCTTAAACTGGACACAAATTTCACTACCTTTTTTTATGTTCTGCATAGGTGAGGCCGAGTAGCTTGGGCGTGTCCTGAATCCTGATGCTTCCGATGGTGGGTGGTGCAGATAGACATTGGATCTTGATTCATGGTGCTGTTGTATGTATGTGTGTGCAGGTCGCTGGTGGACAACAGGAGTAGACCTCGACGGAGATGCTTCCCCTGTCTGCTTCTACTCCCCCGGGACACCATGTAGCTTCCGACTCTAGTGCAGCTGCTCGCTCCTCGTCGAGGTAGGTAGATACTCTCTCCCCCATCTTCTTTGATTTGTTCTTCTCCCTTATTCTGCTCTGTTAAACGTGATATGCAAGGCGTGCTAGGCTGGTCCCACCTGAGCCGAACTAGGTTAGTTAGAGATAGAGTTAGGCAATATTCTTGTAACCTCTTTCATCTCTATCTTCTCTCTTTGACTTGGTTCGCAAGATGTAATCGTGCCTACCTGTATGCTTATCTCAGGGATACGCCCCTGCCTATATAACACGAAACCGTCGCCTCCAACGAGGTACGACGTTCATCGCATCTTTACATGGTATACAGAGCCTCCTCTATCCACTACATCAAGAAAACAATCCATCCCCGTCGCCAGCCATGTCGTCCTCCTCAAGCATCGGCCAGTCCTCCCTTCCTGGGCAGGTCACGGAGAAGCTCACCCGCACCAACTACGTGTTGTGGCGTGCGCAGGTGACACCGCAGCTGAGGGGAGCTAGTTTCTTCGGCTACGTCAACCAGACCATGCCGGAACCCGCCAAGTTCCTCACCACGAAGGACAAGGACGGGAAAGATGAACAGACGCCGAATCCTCTTCATGCGATCTGGTTCAAGGAAGGACAGCAGGTACTTGGTTACTTGCTAAACAATCTCACCAAGGAAGTCCTCGTGCAGGTCACATCCATAGCTACGCCGCATGAACTCTGGGCTGCCCTTGCGCATATGTTCTCGTCGCAGTCCAGAGCACGCATCAACAACATCCGCGCCACACTCTCCACGGCGCGGAAGGGCACGCAAACGGTGGCGGCGTACTTCGCTCACATGCGATCTCTCGCAGATGAGCTTGCAGCCGCGGTAAAACCGATCGACGACGATGAACTGGCTTCCTACATCACCGCCGGCCTCGACATGGAGTACCAGCCTCTCATCTCCGCCAACGACGCCCGCACCACGCCCATCAGCCTCGACGATCTTTTTGCTCAGATGAGCAGTTTTGACCAGCGCCTTGCCCTCTACAACGGGGCAGGTTGTGGTGGAGGCTTCAAGTCTTCTGCCAATGCGGTTGTCCGTGGCCGTGGAGGTGGCGGCTCTCGCTACCGTGGGCGCAACAAGGGCAAGCCATCGGGCGGAGGCAACAGCAGCAGCGGCAACTCCTTCAACAACGGCGGCGGAGGCGGACGGCCCTTCTACAACAGCAACAGGGGTCGCCGCAACTCCTCTGGCAAGCCTCGCGCGGGCCCCGACGTCACGCGCTGCCAGATTTGTGGCAAGCCAGGCCACACGGCAAAGGATTGCTGGTACCGTTTTGAGGAAGATGAGGAATCTTCCCAAGATGAGAAGGTTGCAGCAGCGGCAGATGGCTCCTACGGAGTCGATACCAATTGGTATGTGGACAGCGGCGCGACAAACCACATTACAGGCGAGCTGGAAAAGGTGACTGTGCGTGAGAAGTACCGTGGACAGGACCAAGTTCACGCTGCAAATGGAGAAGGTATGAGAATTAGTCATATTGGTAATTCAGTATTTAAAACTCCCCACAGAAAAATCCATCTCAGAAAATTTTTGCATATCCCTAGTGCCTCGAAAAATCTCCTTTCCGTCCATCGCATTGCCCTTGACAACAATGTCTTTCTTGAATTTCACCCGTTTTTCTTTTTGATCAAGGATCAGGTCACGAAGAAAATCCTATATCGAGGTAGATGCGTTCGAGGACTTTATCCGTTGATTCCGGAGCTTAGGAGACTGAATAAACAAGCCTTACCCTGTGTCTACGAGTGTTTCTACCAAACCTCTCCAACTCATTTTTTCTGATGTTTGGGGGCCTGCCCCTACCTCGGTTGGAAGACACTCTTATTATGTTAGCTTTATCGATGACTATAGCAAGTACACATGGATCTATCTTCTTAAGAAACGATCCGATGTGTTTCAAGTGTTTCACAATTTTCAAGCACTTGTAGAAAGAAAATTTGATTGCAAA
>NC_041393.1:634381948-634382764 GCF_002162155.2 Triticum dicoccoides
AAATTCTTGCTCTCCAATCTGATTGGGGAGGAGAATACAGAAATCTAAACTCATTCTTCCAACAAATTGGCATATCTCACCATGTGTCTTGTCCTCATGCTCATCAGCAGAATGGTTCTGCTGAACGTAAGCATAGGCACATCATTGAAGTGGGTCTTGCCTTGCTTGCTGCTGCATCCATGCCACTAAAGTTCTGGGATGAAGCGTTTCTTACCGCCGTCTATCTTATTAACATATTGCCTAGTCGGGTCATCAACAATGAAACTCCGGTAGAACGCTTGCTTCACACAAAACCTGACTATACTTCCCTAAGAGTATTCGGGTGTGCTTGTTGGCCTAATCTTCGTCCATACAATAATCGCAAGCTCATGTTTAGATCAAAACAATGTGTGTTTCTGGGTTACAGTCCACAACACAAAGGTGTAAAATTCCTGGATGTGTCCACCGGACGTGTATACATCTCCCGTGATGTTGTGTTTGATGAAACTGTTTTTCCCTTTGCACATCTACATCCAAATGCTGGTGCGCTTCTTCAAAAAGAAATCCTTCTTTTACCATCTCACCTCACCGGCGTTGCCCATGGAGACGAATTAAATACTAATGATCCATTATTGACTAATCCTATTACTAATGGTGCACATGAGTATTGTGATGATACAGAAAAAAACGATGCAGAAAACACTGAAGAAATTGATCAAATTCAGCATTTTATGTGTCCTGGACATAGCAGCAGCAGTACGGAGGCGAATCAGCCTTGGGATCGCGGCGTGTCAGCTTCGGGATCTGCTCCCTGCGGGTCTGTCCCGCAATCTCCAG
>NC_041393.1:634382774-634383839 GCF_002162155.2 Triticum dicoccoides
GGGATCCGCGCCAGGTGCAGCAGCGCGATCCGCTCCGGGACTTGCGCCGCGTCACGACACCAACAGCGGCTCGGTGGATGGCGGCTCGGTGCGCTCCTCCGCTCCGCACCAATCGTCGCCTGCCGCGTGGCCTGGGCGATTCGGCGTCGACCCGCGCTGCTACGTGCGGCGCGCATCAGGACACGGCACGGAAACCCGTCCGGATCCGGCTGGGGCCACATCATCATCGGCTCATGATGAGCCTGCGGCGGATGGTGGGGCTGGTGCGGGATCCTCTGCGTCGGTTCCCTCGCGTTCATCGCCTGCTGCAGCCACAGAAGATCACACCGCGTCGCCCCAGCCCGACAGCCCACCATCGGGATCCACGGCCGATCCTGCTGGGAGATCTCCTGTGCAGCCAGCGGGATCTTCTGCGCCAACTTCTTCACCGCTACGGACAAGGCTTCAAAGGGGAGTAACTCAACCCAAAAATTATAAAAGCATAGTAAAATTTGGTCTTTCTTGTACTACAGATGAACCAGCTACTGTTACTGAAGCCTTGAGTGATGCACGGTGGAAGAAGGCTATGCAAAAGGAGTACATGGCGCTTCAGAAAAATAAAACCTGACATCTAGTTCCTGCATGTCAAGGTAAAAACGTTATTGATTGCAAGTGGGTCTACAGAATTAAGAGAAAATCTGATGGAACCATAGATCGCTATAAAGCTAGACTCGTTGCAAAAGGCTTCAAGCAATGGTATGGCATAGACTATGAAGACACTTTTAGTCCTGTTGTGAAGGCTGCTACTATTCGTCTTGTCTTGTCTATTGCTGTATCCAGGGGATGGAGTCTACGTCAACTTGATGTACAGAATGCGTTTCTTCATGGCGTTCTGGAAGAGGAAGTGTTCATGCGACAACCTCCTGGGTTTGAGGATAAAAACAAACCGCTTCATGTGTGCAAGCTTGATAAGGCTTTGTATGGACTCAAGCAAGCTCCTAGGGCTTGGTATTCCAGATTGAGCTCAAAACTTCAAACACTTGGGTTTACTCCTGAAAGATCGTGGATGTCGCCTAGAGGGGGGGG
>NC_041393.1:634383849-634385579 GCF_002162155.2 Triticum dicoccoides
GTTGGCTCGATGAAGACTAGTTGATTGCTCCCCCATACTCCACTATGGGTGAGCCACTCTTCCGCTCATCTTCACAAGTCCATTGTCACCACAATGGACGGCAAGCTTCAAGCACTTGATCTCTTCGTGATACATCACTTGAACTTGCACACCGCAACCTAACCCCACAAAGAACTCTCACGAAGACCATGGGTTAGCACACAAAGCGTAATGGACAATGCTTACCATACCATGGGACTTGATCCCTCGGTACATCTTGTGCGCTTTGTGTGTTGACTCTTTTCAACTCTCTTCATTTGGATGATGTCTTGAAGGTGGACATGAATGATCACACAATCTTATTCTTCAAGACATGCTTGCAATAAGCTCAACACTCACATGACCGATCTTTGGATAATTCCTTAATAGCACCGTGGTCATCACAAACTCTCCTTGAAACCAACAAATGGACTCCAAGAAAAGCCTATGGACAAACCCTTCAAATGTAACTCAAGGAAACCATTAGTCCATAGAGATTGTCATCAATTACCAAAACCAAACATGGGGGCACCGCATGTTCTTTCAACTCCTTCTAGATCTGACACCTCACTGTTTATCTATAATAAGTCAAATACCTCCATATTTGTCCTAATATATGTTGATGATATTATCGTCACAAGTTCATCAAATGAGGCTGTTACAGGACTGCTAAAGGATTTAAACTCTGAGTTTGCTCTTAAGGATCTAGGAGACTTGCACTATTTTCTTGGGATTGAAGTTAAGAAGAATGGAGATAGTCTTCACTTATCTCAAGAGAAGTATGCAACTGATCTTGTAGCCAGAGCAAGATTCAAGGTTGTTAAGGTAATAGAATACTAGGAGGAGCGCATTCACTTTCTGTTTCCTTGCATAATTACATCATTCTAATATCAAATGATTCCCAGTGGTGACGCCCGCTGGTAATGTTTTGGTTGATGATTTAACTCTCCGAGCAGAAACTGGATCTAATCTTTTAATCATTGGTAATCTTCTCTTACCAATTGAATTCAAAATTTTGGCTTAAATATTGCAATGCTTGCTTTAATGAACATGCACACATCACTTAGCCAGCACTCATGAGAATGGCATGCATGTTTTTCTTTTACATGTGCTAGAGCATCTGTAAATCATATCCATGTCTAAGACTGGCTGAAGTAATGAATTATGAAACAGTATATGTCGTGACATTGATGTAGTTTCATTTCTGGCCTCTCTGTCCTGTTTGCTTATAGACCGTAAGTAATGTGATAAACTAGAAGTTAAAGAACTTACATTCTACGAGCAAGTAATAGTCATTTCTTCCTCACAACTGTAAGCTGATCTTGTAATTATCTACGGTGGCATTTCTTATTTTTATTTGTTTTTCAGTTTTTTATGGAGCTCATAGGCCACTACTTGTACCATTATACGCTATTAGGACCTAAATACACTTGGGATATGTTTTCTGTAGTAATTTGAAAACAGGCTGATTTCAGTTTCATACATTCGACCTTAGTTTATGAAAGAAGATTAATTAAAAACAATGGAACAAAGTTGTAATATATAACATTCACAAGTTCTCGATTCATCAATTCATGATGTATCAAAGGCAATCAAGCAACGGGTTGCCTCGGCTCTTAGCACCTCCCCCCCCCCCCTGTATTAACTTCAGACGTGAGCTAATCGGGCCGGAGCTGGCAGATTGGGACCGCCTTCTGGCGCTACTTGCGGAC
>NC_041393.1:634385589-634389554 GCF_002162155.2 Triticum dicoccoides
GGGATCCGCGCCAGGTGCAGCAGCGCGATCCGCTCCGGGACTTGCGCCGCGTCACGACACCAACAGCGGCTCGGTGGATGGCGGCTCGGTGCGCTCCTCCGCTCCGCACCAATCGTCGCCTGCCGCGTGGCCTGGGCGATTCGGCGTCGACCCGCGCTGCTACGTGCGGCGCGCATCAGGACACGGCACGGAAACCCGTCCGGATCCGGCTGGGGCCACATCATCATCGGCTCATGATGAGCCTGCGGCGGATGGTGGGGCTGGTGCGGGATCCTCTGCGTCGGTTCCCTCGCGTTCATCGCCTGCTGCAGCCACAGAAGATCACACCGCGTCGCCCCAGCCCGACAGCCCACCATCGGGATCCACGGCCGATCCTGCTGGGAGATCTCCTGTGCAGCCAGCGGGATCTTCTGCGCCAACTTCTTCACCGCTACGGACAAGGCTTCAAAGGGGAGTAACTCAACCCAAAAATTATAAAAGCATAGTAAAATTTGGTCTTTCTTGTACTACAGATGAACCAGCTACTGTTACTGAAGCCTTGAGTGATGCACGGTGGAAGAAGGCTATGCAAAAGGAGTACATGGCGCTTCAGAAAAATAAAACCTGACATCTAGTTCCTGCATGTCAAGGTAAAAACGTTATTGATTGCAAGTGGGTCTACAGAATTAAGAGAAAATCTGATGGAACCATAGATCGCTATAAAGCTAGACTCGTTGCAAAAGGCTTCAAGCAATGGTATGGCATAGACTATGAAGACACTTTTAGTCCTGTTGTGAAGGCTGCTACTATTCGTCTTGTCTTGTCTATTGCTGTATCCAGGGGATGGAGTCTACGTCAACTTGATGTACAGAATGCGTTTCTTCATGGCGTTCTGGAAGAGGAAGTGTTCATGCGACAACCTCCTGGGTTTGAGGATAAAAACAAACCGCTTCATGTGTGCAAGCTTGATAAGGCTTTGTATGGACTCAAGCAAGCTCCTAGGGCTTGGTATTCCAGATTGAGCTCAAAACTTCAAACACTTGGGTTTACTCCTGAAAGATCGTGGATGTCGCCTAGAGGGGGGGGGTGAATAGGCGTTTTAAAATAATTACGGTTTAGGCTTCAACAAATGCGGAATAAACCTAGCGGTTAATTTGTCAAGCACAAAACCTAAAACAACTAGGCTCACCTATGTGCACCAACAACTTATGCTAAGCAATATAAGCAACTATGTGATAGCAAGATATATGACAAAGAACAATATGGCTATCACAAAGTAAAGTGCATAAGTAAAGGGCTCGGGTAAGAGATAACCGAGGCACGCGGAGACGATGATGTATCCCGAAGTTCACACCCTTGCGGATGCTAATCTCCGTTTAGAGCGGTGTGGAGGCACAATGCTCCCCAAGAAGCCACTAGGGCCACCGTAATCTCCTCACGCCCTCGCACAATGCAAGATGCCGTGATTCCACTAAGGGACCCTTGAGGGCGGTCACCGAACCCGTACAAATGGCGACCCTTGGGGGCGGTCACCGAACCCGTACACTTTGGCAACCCTTGGGGGCGGTCACCGATACCCGTCAAAATGCTCGGGGCGATCTCCACAACCTAATTGGAGACCCCGACGCTTGCCCGGAGCTTTACACCACAATGATTGAGCTCTGAACACCACCAACCGACTAGGGGGCCCAAGCACCCAAGATAAACAAGCTCAAGGGCACCAAGCACCCAAGAGTAATAAGCTTCTCAACTTGTAACTTCCACGTACCATGTGGAGAACTCAAACCGATGCACCAAATGCAATGGCAAGGGCACACGGAGTGCCCAAGTCCTTCTCTCCCAAATCCCACCAAAGCAACTAATGCTAGGGAGAAAAATGAGAGGAAGAACGAAGGAAGAACACGAAGAACTCCAAGATCCAGATCCAAGGGGTTCCCCTCACTTAGAGGAGAAAGTGATTGGTGGAAACGTGGATCTAGATCTCCTCTCTCTTTTCCCTCAAAAACTAGCAAGAATCCATGGAGGGATTGAGAGTTAGCAAGCTCGGAGAAGGTCAACAATGGGGGAAGAACACGAGCTGAAAGGGATAAGGTTCATTGGGGAAGAAGACCCCCTTTTATAGGAGGGGGGAAATCCAACCGTTACCCCACTGTACATCCCCACACAGAGCGGTACTACCGCTAGGGCAGGGCGGTACTACCGCTGAGAGCGGTACTACCGCTCCCACCCAGCGGTACTACCGCGCTGGCGAGGAGGACAGGGCCCTGGGCCCAGAGCGGTACTACCGCGGGAGTAAGAGCGGTACTACCGCTTGGAGCAGTACTACCGCCACTACTACCACTCCTAGTACCACAAAACCCGACACGAAAAATATCGTACTTGAATCGAGGCGGCAGTAGCCCGGAAGCACTGCGGTACTACGGCCGAAGATCCCAAGCGGTACTACCGTTCGGAGAGCGGTACTACCGCTTGGAGCGGTACTACCGCTCTGATAGCGGTACTACCGCTGGGGAGCTTCGGCGGTACTACCGCTATGGGTCGCGGTACTACCGCTGGGGCAGAGCCAAGCAAACTAAGGGGAAAACGGCAGCTCCAAGGAAAACCAGAACTGCCAGTACTTCTTCATATGAGCTCCGAATTGAGCAAACTCAAGCTTGTTGGATAGAGCAAGACGAGTAGCATCAAAACAGCGAAACCTCCAACCGAGGAGTGCTTAGCAAACAAAGGAGTGAAACCTCCAACCGAGAAGAACCGGCATACCCTCCAACATCGAAAACATCATAGAAGATGCATGTGAACTTCGTTTTCGATGAACTCGAGCTTGTCATAAAAATGACCAAAAGCTCCAACACTCACAAGGAGAAGAACCAAACAAGAACCAATAAATATGATGCAAGGATGCAATGGTTTGAGCTCTCTACGAACGATACGATCAAGCAACTCATCGAGAGCCCCCCTTGATAGTACGACAATCGATCCTATAACTCGGTCTCCCACAACTACCATGAGACCGGTAAAATAGAAAACCTATCAAGGGCAAACCTTTGCCTTGCACAAAGTCCACTTGAGCTAGATGATGATGATCTACTCCTCCTCAAGATGGACCACCTTTCTTGATTGTGTTGGCTCGATGAAGACTAGTTGATTGCTCCCCCATACTCCACTATGGGTGAGCCACTCTTCCGCTCATCTTCACAAGTCCATTGTCACCACAATGGACGGCAAGCTTCAAGCACTTGATCTCTTCGTGATACATCACTTGAACTTGCACACCGCAACCTAACCCCACAAAGAACTCTCACGAAGACCATGGGTTAGCACACAAAGCGTAATGGACAATGCTTACCATACCATGGGACTTGATCCCTCGGTACATCTTGTGCGCTTTGTGTGTTGACTCTTTTCAACTCTCTTCATTTGGATGATGTCTTGAAGGTGGACATGAATGATCACACAATCTTATTCTTCAAGACATGCTTGCAATAAGCTCAACACTCACATGACCGATCTTTGGATAATTCCTTAATAGCACCGTGGTCATCACAAACTCTCCTTGAAACCAACAAATGGACTCCAAGAAAAGCCTATGGACAAACCCTTCAAATGTAACTCAAGGAAACCATTAGTCCATAGAGATTGTCATCAATTACCAAAACCAAACATGGGGGCACCGCATGTTCTTTCAACTCCTTCTAGATCTGACACCTCACTGTTTATCTATAATAAGTCAAATACCTCCATATTTGTCCTAATATATGTTGATGATATTATCGTCACAAGTTCATCAAATGAGGCTGTTACAGGACTGCTAAAGGATTTAAACTCTGAGTTTGCTCTTAAGGATCTAGGAGACTTGCACTATTTTCTTGGGATTGAAGTTAAGAAGAATGGAGATAGTCTTCACTTATCTCAAGAGAAGTATGCAACTGATCTTGTAGCCAGAGCAAGATTCAAGGTTGTTAAGGTAATAGAATACTAGGAGGAGC
>NC_041393.1:634390705-634426424 GCF_002162155.2 Triticum dicoccoides
CTTGTTTTTTTTTTAAGTTTTTCTTTAATTTCTGCATACTCTTTTTTTTACCATGTAAAACAATCAGGACATACATAACCTCTTGTGTGTGTCTAAAGCAAATCAATCCCGCTATTGCCAAGTGTGCTTATCTCTTTCTTTTGTCTGTAATCTCTAGGTAATCAAAGTTCAAACAAAATTGTTACAAGTTAGAAGTTGGTCTGCTCATTTTATTTATTTTCTAGATATGCATGATGTGTGCCTGCTACATCTGGGCTTAAACTGGTCAGAAATTTCACTGCTATGATGCTAGTGTCCACATTTTATTTATGTTCTGCATATGTGAGTCCGGATTGCTCGGGTGATTCCTGAATCCTGATGCTTTCGGTGAGTGGGTGGTGCAGATAGACACAGGATCTTGATTCATTGTGTTGCTATATGTATGTGTGTGTGCAGGTTGCTGACGGACAACAGGCGTAGACCCATCAAGAGAGTTGTTTCCTTCCACCACACGAAGATGGAATCACAGCGCACACCATGGAGGCCGTCGTCTCTGCTGATTTCCCCCTCCTGTGTCTACCGCTTCGGTAAGCCACTCCGCTTTCTCTTCTTTGTTAGTTCCATGTTTATGTAGTGCTTGGTTGGTTCATCTTCAGAGGGGACCAGTGGGTGGTCTGTTTTTGGCCACGTGATATGTCTGTTGCTGGTTTATTCAGCCCCTGAATCTTTGCTCTTCTCTAAAAGTTTTAGCTCTAAGTGGTTTAACATGTAGTTCTGTGCTGTGTTCTGCTGTGTTGTCAATCATTATCGCTGTTGTTTTCTCTCATGCTCCATCGTCATTGTATTTGAGCTCATCGGTTAGTAATTAGTCAGAAAAGGACATAATTAGGAGAATCGGAAACTGTAGCTTTATTTTACTCTAAAAGATCCAGAAAGGATCTTAATCTGCACTAGCTTACTCGTGGGTCAGGAACAGGAGCATATAGTTCATATTAATGATTTTTTGAAGTTTTTCTTTAATTTATGCAAAGTATTTTTTTACCAAGTAAAACAATCAGGACATACGTATGAGAGCAATAAATATCATGCAAAATGCCAATCTGCTACCCAGTTTGAACACCCTTCCACAGGAAAGGAAATACTAGTTTGGTCCCTTTAGTTCATGAAAGCACCACCACTTGTGAGTAGTGCACAATATTAAAGGACACTGCAATGATGCATGTCCAAGTCATTCTGTTCAAGCTTCACCTTTTATACTTTTGCTTTTCGTGATAATAATTTGTGCTATGTACAAGATGGATGATAGGTTCAACTTACAAGATCACATATTTGAGAGCTCATTTCATCACGTCATGCATCCGTATTCCTTTCCCCCTTTTATACTTTAAACTGCCAATAAGGTGCAAATCACTTTGAGTTAAATTATCAACTAATTACTACGGGCTTCCAAATATAAACACACAACCATGAACCGCAGATCTAAATTTATTCTGAAGCCAAAAACCTTAACTTGAAACTGGCATTACGAAGAACATGGAGGAACTTGAAATTTTGAAATCGTCCCGCTCCTGAAATCATCCTTTTTGGGTCTGAAATCATGTGTTTTATTTGTTATTAGAAGGAACTTGAAACTGGCACTACAAATAACTTGAATTACTCCATCTTTTGCAAGTGAATTGAGCTATAGTTGACACTATCCTGGGTTTTCATTCTGAGAAATGGAACTTGGGGGCCCTTTTCGGCCTCCTGCCGATCTTAAAATTGAGCTGTACTTAAGGATTGATGATTTGATTCAATTCTTTCATGAAGGTTAGAAATAAACACATGTTTTTTATTGCATTATGTATGGGTCAGAAATTCTGAATGGTGATATCTCAGCAGCCCAATAAGTTGTGAGTAACATAGTGCACTTTAACCAATCTAGAGATTTGGAAGTGTCAATTTCCTTTTAGATATTTGCAAATGCTAATAAAATCGAGAGTGCCATTTCCAAATGCTGGAGCAAGCTGAAGTGAATCAAATATTGTTGCTCAAAGATTAATAGACCTCTTTCAATGTCCAATGAATACCAAGAGACTATATATGTCATTGTTTACAGTACTAAATTTCTTCAGTGCCGAAAAGTCTTTGGTTCATGAAAAAAAGGTTATAGTCAAGCCATGCTCATTTCCATGTGTAAAATTTCTGTGAATAGTTTTTTTGTTTCATGAATAGTTTGCTTGAACATACCTCAGGCTAATTATTGATCCAGAGATGGCCAGATTTAGTATGCATATGAGAACAACAAGTAGCATGGAAGAATGTCAATTTGGAACTTGAAACTGGCATTACCCTACTGTTTGAACACTTACATAATTCTGTAGGCATGGTCATGAGGAGATGGAGTCCCGGCGACCGGTTGCAAGAAAGAGCAATGTTTGCTCTGCTAACCCTCAATTACCCTACTCGCTGGTTCAACTCAATTACCCTACTCACAAAGAACAGAGATAAAAGCTAATTATCTAGCTTCAGTGGATTAATATATAGTTATGTGTCGTGTTGTATCACCATCATTGTTGATTCATACTCATACTTCATTGTCATCGTATTCAATCTCATTGGCTAGTAATTATTCAAGAAAGGACATAATTAGGATACAAGAAAAACTGTAGCTATATTCTACTCTAACAGATCCACAGATGATCTCAATGTGCTATAGGTTACTTGTTTGCTGAGGAACAAAAGCATATACTTCATATCCTTGATTCTTTCGAAGTTTTTTCTTTAATTTCCGCATAGTCGTTTGTTACCAAGTACAACAATCAGGACATGCGTAATCTCTTGTGTGTGACTAAGGCAAATCAATCTTGCTCTTTCCGAGTGCTTGTCTCTTACTTTGGTCTGTAATCTTTTAGTTATGTGCTGCACATATGTAATGGCTGCCTGCTACATCTCTGCTTAAACTGGACAGAAATTCTACTGTGATGATGCACATTTTATTTATGATCTGCTTAATTTGAACATGATCTTCTTCCTCACCTCACCTCCTCCTTCCTTCCCCATCCTGCCAGGTCTGTAGATTGCAGCCTCCTCTAGTGTGCTGCTGCTGCTTGCTTGTGCCCGACCACGGGAAGGGGAAGGATTTAGAGGTAGGGGCAGAAGGGAATGAATAAGACAGGCTGGACTAAGATCTGGAGTCTAGGCTGTCGGTGCTGCACAAGATGGCATGGAAGATCTCGAACGAGCAAGGTTTACTCTGCTAACCCTCTAGGTTTGTTGCAAAGAATAGAGACAAAAACTAATAAATCATCTAGCTTTGGCAGTTTAACATGTATTTCAGTGTTGTGTTGTCAATCATCGTCGTTGTTGTTTGCTGCTCATAGTCCGCTGTCATTGTATTCGAGCTCAATCAGTTCGTAGTTAGTCTGAAAAGGACATAACTAGTAAACAGGAGCATATTCTTCATATGCTTATTCCTTTGAGTTTTCTTTAAATTCTGCAGTCTTTTGTTACCAAGTAAAACAATCAGGACATACATAATCTCTTGTTTGTGTCTAATGCAAATCAATCTTGCTGTTGTCAAGTGCGTGTCTCTTGCTTTTGCCTGTAATCTAGAGGCAATCAAATTTCAGAAAACTTGTACCAAGTTAGATGTTGGTCTGCTCATTTTATTTAAGTTATGCATGTATGTGATGGCTGCCTGCTACATCTCCGCCTAAACTGGATAGGAATTCCACTATGATATCTAGTTCATGTTTTGCTTATTCACCTGATATTTCTTATCTGCGGGATGAGAGATCCTTTCCAGAAAGGCCTGAGCTTGATGGTCTTAATATGGATAAGCCGGCTCTGGGGCTACCTCAGCAAAAATGTTGTGGCATTGTCTGATAGTTTTGGTGTGCGACGCGGGCTATCTAACGAGCGTCTGCACCTGAATGTCAAGAAAAATCTTCCAGTTGCTGGAATCTGACCTGGGAATGCTCCCAACGTAAGCTCCTCACTCTATTTTCTCTTACAATCACTAGCCAACATACAACATTGTTTGTTATGCTGTATTGTTGTCTAAAGTATACTTACATTTTCCCTAAAAAAAGGTAGACTTACAGTAGCAACCAAATACTTCTCGATCATATTCACAGTTCTAGCTGGGTATAATTTGAATGCTGGATCAAACTCATGTAGATCAGGTTAATTCAAAGACAATATGTGGCCCAGCAACACAACTCTTCAACATTTATCCTTTGTCAAGAATAGTTGACTGCTGGCCTGTGGTATTTTGGAGGAGTTGCATTAGAAGGTCAATACTCATTGTACTATGCTTTTAATCTTAATTTTACCTCCTTTTGTATATTATGACACTGAGGTATGTAACTTAATGATTTTATGCTAGAACAGAAAGACGAGAGCCCAAGATGTGGCATTGCTAGAGAAACTGACAGAATGGATGCTCGCAATAAGAAGGCCAAGCTAGCGGTGGCTGAACATGAACAAAGGTGCGTGTTACCTCAAGTACACAAGGTAATTATTTGGCAAAACGTGAGGTTTGACTATGTTTCTTGTCTTATTGTATTATCCATACCTATATGAACAAATTGATTTTTAAAAACATAGGGCAGACCTTAGTTTTATTGATTAAATTGGTCTACATGTTTGAACAATATTACATTGCTGTGTTTTATTGATCTGCATGCAATTTTCTTTAATTTATGTCAGTTGATGATGACACTTTCTTTACAGGCAAATGGTGCCACTCATAGTGAAATTTCCCTAGGTCAAATTTCATAGGCCACCTGTCATTAAAAAGTGATACTATGTTGGTGGTTTTGTATGGTCTTGTCTTTCTGTGCAAGAATAGCTATGATAGTTGGAATATATGGGAAGTCCCCTATGCTTTACTCAGTTCAATGATATTAGCTAAGAGAAGCATATGTTATGTGTCGATGAAATAGCTATGCTTTATGCCTATTTGTATATATAGTTACAGGGGTGAAAATTGGCTCTCTCTGCACTACAGTCAACCTTATGCTTTTGTAAAACTAGACCTTCAATCTTGATTAATATGTCGGTGGTTCTGTAGTTACAAACAGTGAGAGAACCTGGTGGTTGGTTATTCTCGTATTTCTCAAAACAGCTTCTCTTCGTGACTTGGAAGTTTGCACTTTGCAGCGGAGGGGGGAGTTTATCAGCTAAGTGTTACATAATGGTTCGTATATGTGCTACTCCTTGAGACATTTGTTCAACTGTATTTGCGATGTGGTGATACCCTGTCATTTAACTTTGAACTAGAACATCCAAAATAAAAACCTCTATGACTTTACCAAAGATTTGAGATACCATTAGATTTACGTGATTGATGTCTGCTATATCATTTAAAATGGATAGAAATTCCACTGTGACGATGCTACATCTTCCCTTCCCTTCAATCATGTGCTTCCTTGCTCACGTAGGCAGTGCACGCGTCAGACATCACCAGCGTTGTTTTCTTCCACCACTTGAAGATGGAAACACAACGCACACCATGGAGCCTGGCCCCTCTACTGCTTCCACCTCCAGTGGCCGCTTCGGTAAGCCACTCTGTCTCCTCCGTTTTCTCTTCTCTGTTAGTTGGGCGCTGTGTTGTGTGCGTTGGGGTTCCATGTTTTTTTGTGTGGTGCTGCTTGTGGTCTTGGGTAGTGCGAGGCAGGACTAGGCAGGGAGTTGAGAATAGTAGCAGCAACTTGGAACATACATAGGCCAGACTGAATAAAATTCAGAAGTTTGCACCTTTCATGTTCAACCACTTGATAAGTTGCTTAGTGGCAGATTTCAGTTGTAGCCTGCAGTACATGTTTAATATCACACCGTTCCTCTTATGTTTGTGTTTGCGGCATATCAAATCAAACATGGTTATTTGCAGGAGTATGTTTTTGACTGGAATTTAATATTACAGGATACCTCCTTGATTATGGGAAACGCCACTTTCTGCTTTCATACAATCTTGTTAATCTCACCCTTGGTATCTCATTATCTGGTAAAAGATCATTGTTACATAAATAAACTTGACTTTTTTTTAACGATGCTAGGGGCAATAACCCACATGGAGAATTCATCACCACCAAATAAACTTGACATGTATAGTTCAAGCATACAGAGAGACGAGTGGTGTTGCTTGCTGTTAGTGCTTGGTTTGTTCATCTTCAGAGAGTCCAGTGGGTAGTCTATTTTGGATGTGTGATATGTCTGTTGCTCGTTTTCCCAGCCACTGAATCTTTGCTCTTCTCTAAAAAGTTCAGCTCTGATTTATCTACTATTGATGATGATATGTTTGTTTGATTCATTGGAGGGAGGGTTCTTGTCAAGTTATTTTGCCATGCCTCTGTCCTAGGTAGTGCACTTCCTGGTCAAGTCTTATCCTTTTAGTTTCATATAATGATGATGCTCCATGGCATTTTTAGTTCTGAATGAATCCGTCCTCCACATGTTTTTATACTGCTGACTGAATGAATCCTCCATGGTATGTTGTCAGTACCAACGTAGTTTATGTACTTCAAAAGAGAAATATTTACCGCGGTTAGTAATTGCATCTACCAGTTACCATAGACAGCAGCATACCACTAAATAAATTAGTAACAGAGAAAATATGTATGCTCATGGTGTACTCCCAAGTTTGCGCGACTCTGCATAAAATGTTGTTTTAGCCGAATTCCATTTTCCTTTGTGCGGAAATGGTTTTAACTCAATTAGCAACCAAAGTTGCTTCTCTTGCTTTCTGATTTGGCTACAAGGATAGTTAGTGGGAGTTATGTTCAGCCAAGCAAATTGGCAAGCTCCCTTTGCCTCTGTTTCTCATGGTATTGGAGTCACTGTACTGCTTGGAGATGTTGATTAACATGTAGCTTCAGTGGTTTAACATGTAGTTATGTGCTGTGTTGTCCAATCATCATCGTTGTTATTTCATGCTCATAGTGTGTTGTCATCGTATTCGAGCTCATCGGTTAGTAACCAGTTGGAAAAGGACATAATTACAAGAATCGGAAATTTAGCTTCATTCTACCCTAAAAGATACAGAGAGGATCTTTCATTGGTTCAGGAAAAGGAGCATATACTTCATATGCTGGGTTTTTTTTGAAGTTTTTCTTTAGTTTCTGCAGTCTTTTTTACCAAGTAAAACAATCAGGACATACATGACCTCTTTTGTGCGTATAAACTGTTAGAATACATACGTGTAGTTAGAGATAAGGAAAGATAAAGATAGAATTAGTTTAAACATATTGTGTTTAGTCTTGTACTCCAAGTCTCTTCCCTCATGATGTACTCTATATATACCCCTATGAGGGTCAGATCAATACAACACACAATATTGCCATCCTACAATTTACCACATGGTATTAGAGCGGTTAGTCTCACGACGCCGATCCTAGGACTTCTCACCACTTTCGCAGCGCGCCGCCCCCGAGGAGATTAATCTCTTCTCCTCGGGGGCGCGGCATCCGATCAATCAAAAAGATTGATTTTCTAGTTTAGATTAGATCAATTTCGAAATTTTCTCTAGTAGATTTTTTTTTAGCCACCAAATAATCCTTTTGATCCTCAAACATCCGGCGCAATCGCAGCAGCGCTGGCATCGCAGAAGCGCGATCCGATAGAGTCGTCCTCCAGCCCAACATCGTCTTCAAGCTTCAGTAGATCCGGCACCGGAAGGTGTGCAAGGGTGAGCGACTGACGCGCCACGTACCACGGGCGGCCGGCAACTCTAGGGCGATCCAGAGGAGCAGCGCACGAAGGTCGAAGGGCCCAGGCGTCCCGGTGGAGCTGCGCCACGACATCGACTCCTACGCGAGATCGCGGGTGATCTACCCGATACAGGCAGGTCTCCTCCCGGTGCACACCAACATCAGCAGGCCAAGAGCATCCCACGTCCATGTGTTAATCCATGCACATGATGGATGTGGTCTGATGGATTTTAGCCAGGTTCACGCACACGATCGGCTCCAAAAGAGCACGAGCAGATGCGTTCACGAAGCACCAGATGCCGGCAACTCCACGACGCGGCAGATCAATCTACTTCGACTCAAGCAACTCCATGCATGACGCTATGCCGAATTGCCGATACGGCCGGGAAGACGACACAAACGCACAGGCTCTGCATCGACCATCCGCCCGCCGGACCAGCAATTCCAAGCGGGACGCTACGTTCACGTTCAGACTCCCTGCCTCGACAACCCTCCATCACCACGTCCGCTCTACATCAACATGCGGGCATCATGCGAGGAGCAGCTCAGGCCGGCCGAACAAGCCCAAATAGGAGACCGGCGCACCATCTACGCGTCCTGCATGGACGCCGGACGGGAGCAACGCAGGTCAGCCATCTGCATCATCAGTCTTCACCGAGCGAACCAGCCGTGTATCGATCACGGGAGGGTAAACGCCTGCACGCATCTACATGCGTGTTTACATCAGCACTTCTGCATCACCGGGCTATGGATCTACATCTGCATCAACCAGACCAACGACATGCATCTACGTAACCGATCTTCATCTGCATTGACCCCGAGCCGAACGACATCAACCTGTACGACTACGCCGGGCTATGAGCGAACATACCATGGCGCGACATCGACACCCCGTCGCCATGAGGGAGGCCTTCAAGCAACGCATCATCGTCGACACGCTGCTGCAACGTCATCCCGACACTTCATCGCCAAGGTCTTCATCAACGTGGTCTTCACCAACATCTTCGTCAACACACCGCCGCTGCCTTGTCCACAAGATGGACACCTAGCGTCCTCTGACAGACTTTTCTGCAAGATGCGACATCGACGACGGCAATGACCGCGTCACGACGACGGAATCGACCGCGTCATCCACGACGGCA
The DNA here is from genome assembly GCF_002162155.2 of Triticum dicoccoides. NCBI lineage: Eukaryota > Viridiplantae > Streptophyta > Magnoliopsida > Poales > Poaceae > Triticum > Triticum dicoccoides. Next base: position 634,399,518 of record NC_041393.1, read on the forward strand.
CGACTGCATCGACATGGTATCACTACAGTGACGACCCCACACGGCCACACGGTTCTTGCAAAACCGATGTGTGCTCGATGGGCTTCCTCCGGTCTTGGCAAAACCGATGGACTCATCGCCGACGGCATCCTCTGACATCCTCAAGGTGCACCGTCCACGTCTGCAGCTCCGTCATAGCGCATTTTTTTTGCGCCTCCGGCTTTGTGCGGCTTCATCATCCACGACGACTCCTACATCGACCACGACTACTTCGACCACGGCTACATCACGATCGGTGACCTCGACATCGACCACACGACTAGTCTACAGCAACACATCGGTAACAACTCCAGTCAATAGCGTCCGCGTCGTCACCAGCGTCCGCGTCGTCACCAGCGTCCACGCCACTCCCGCTATGACTGCGGGAGGGAATAGAGGAGAAGGCAGGAAGGCACCAAAAGGGGACGCAGTCACCGCCCTAAGTGTCGACCCATCAGAGACGCAGTTGATGATGACGCAGCGGAGGAGAAGGCGACAAAAGCGCAAAACTTCAAATTCAGTCGCATTGTTCTAGTCTCTACTACCTAGAAAAAACGGAGTGTTCCTTCTCTCGTCTTACGTTTCATCGAACATCTTTGCCCCACCCCGACATACGATTACATCCCATCTCAGTCCGGTTTTCCTACGATCTGTATTTTTCACTGATTTTTTTTCATAATAATTGCTCCTCCTGTTTTTTCGTTCCTTCCCCATGTCCCACCCCTAGGGCTGCGTAGCCGCCTCCTTCTCCATCTGAAACAGAAGGCTCCTCCAGATCCCATCTCACTAGTAGAAAACATGGCACTAGTCCCGGTTTTAGAGGGCCTTTAGTCTGCGTCGGGACTAAAGCCCAAAACTTTTAGTCCATATTGAAATTTCTAGAAAGACTTATCTACTATATCTAAATAGCTAGCCCTCACTATCAGGAATTCTCTACTCTCTCCTTGAGCCACATCATCAAAACAAATATAGCCGTTGGATATTCGTTGAAAGCCCTACACTAAGATCCATGCGAGCATGCAGAAACTGACGGTTGCATGCATGCAAGTGTGTTTTAAATCCCATCAACATGTCTGTGCAAGCATCCAGAAACTCACAGTTGCATCCCTGTACGTGCGCATTAGATCCCATCAACGTGTCAAGAATCATAGTGTGCCTGATCTTCTTTCCTTATGTGCTCTGATCTGTTCCTAAATATAAGTCTTTCTAGGATTTCAATACAAACTACATAAAGATGTATATAGACATATTTTAGAACGAAGATTCACTCATTTTGCTACGTATGTAGACCATAGTGAAATCTCTGAAAGGACTTTATATTTAGGAACGGAGGGAGTATATTTTATCCACTTGCTTAATGGGAGCCTGAAGCATTGTAGGCGAACACATACTTCAAACTTAAGGAACTCATTTAGCAAGATTGTTTTCTACACGTGGAAACCAAGTACCAGCTTTTCTTGGTTGCAAAAAAAAAACACGAGCCTTTATTTATGTGTACGTGATTCGATTCCTCTGTTTAAGGGTGAATTGATAATTAACATAGGCAGTGGATGATGAAATCAGTGTACTTTTTCTTACGGGTGAAAATCAGTGTACTTTTATGCAAACGATTATGAGCTAGCTATGTCTTCGTGCTAACTGTTCTCCTTATGCTTCTTTCAATGAAGCAGTTCTCATTGTGTCTCCGAAAGGTTGCTTGCTTGTTTGATTAATCGTATGTGTTGACACTAGGTTTTGGCATGGTCAAAAGCATAATTAAGAAGGCCTCAAATGGAGAAGTGCTCAAAGTGAGAAAGTTCTGTATCGTCAAAAGGAGAAACTTTGATATTTCGGCCGTAGCCATCCGATCTCATCTTTAAGGTCGAAGTTGTGTTTGAAGTATTCAGATTTTGTATTCATAACACTATTCGGCTTATTACACCCCCTAGATGGCTTCATATGGAAAAAGTTTCTACACGGATTGTCTTCGTCTCGTCTAAACGGTCAATTTTGATATAAGAAACGTCTAAATCGGAGTTCATATGCAAACGTTAGAGCCAAAACAGTGTGTTGCATAAGTCTGCCCCGGAAGTTCTGGGCAAAACTTTCGGGGAGGTTCCGGCCTAAACAGAAATTTTGCACGCGGTGCGCCCCGAAAACTGGAATTTCAACATTATTTGTAGATTTACGGAGACGATTTCAATATTAAAATGACCTCGGATGAAAAAGTGATCAAGTAAGGAATTTTTATGCATTGCAAGATCTACAACTTTACTTTTGGGACCATCGTGATCGGAAGCCACATGCGACCTGCAGGAGCTGTGCAAGAGGGCTACTTAATATAATTTCAGCCCGGAAGTTCCGGGCTGACCGGAAGTTCCGGCCCTCGTAGTCCGAGTTAGGTTATCTTTTGATGTTTTGGACCGGATTTAAGTCATTTTCTCGTACGGAAAGTCCAACCGCCTCATATATATGTAAGAGGTGACGGCCGATTGAATAACAACACACAATCGCAAAACCCATCTACTTTTTACCCTAGTTTTACATCTCTCCCTTGTTCTTTCTCTCTCGTTCTTCGTTCGTTCTTCGTATTGAAGGGCAGCGATCCTCGAGGCTCTAGGGGCGGGTGAACCGACCTAGGGCATCCCATAGCCGCCGCGTGTCCAGACGGTGTCCCTCCTGGGCGCATGGGGTTTCGGGTGCTCAAAAGCGCCCGCTGGATTGCTTGCGTACCGCGCTTCCGGACGCGCCTCCTTTGACGTGAGCTGCGATGCATCATCCTCGGCGTTGGAGGTACACGGTGACGTGTTCATGTGCGAACACACTTTTTGGCGACTCCGCTGGGAACGAAGCTTTGAACGGTCTTCGGTCCGTTCTTGCTACGAAGAGATCGTCATCTAGGGTTTGCAATCTACAAAGGTAATATGAATACCCAATTCACATATGTAGATGCAAATAATGCATATGTTGTTGCTAGATCATCTAATGAGCACAATGTATCGGCTAGCCCTAGCGTTATCAATCATGCATCTAATTATGTGCAAGGGTCGATGAGGGAGTCCTGGATTAGGGGTTGTCCGGATAGCCGGACTACCGTCATCGGTCGAATTATCATCGGCCGGACTATCATCATCGACCGGACTCCAAGACTATGAAGATACAAGATTGAAGACTTCGTCCTGTGTCCGGATGGGACTTTCCTTGGCGTGGAAGGCAAGCTTGGCGATACGGATATGTAGATCTCCTACCATTGTAACCGACTCTATGTAACCCTAGCCCTCTCCGGTGCCTATATAAACCGGATGGCTCTAGTCCGTAGGACAACCAACAACATCAACCCTTACAATCATACCATAGGCTAGCTTTTAGGGTTTAGCCTCCTTGATCTCGTGGTAGATCCACTCTTGTAAACATCCACAATATCAATATCAATCAAGCAGGATGTAGGGTTTTACCTCCATCAAGAGGGACCGAACCTGGGTAAAACATCGTGTCCCTTGTCTCCTATTACCATCCGCCTAGACGCACAGTTCGGGACCCCCTACCCAAGATCCGCCGGTTTTGACACCGACATTGGTGCTTTCATTGAGAGTTCCTCTGTGTCGTCACCGATAGGTTTGATGGCCTCTTCAATCAACAACGACGCGGTCCTGGGTGAAACTTTTCTCCCCGGATAGATCTTCGTATTCGGCGGCTTCGCACTGCAGGCCAACTCGCTTGGCCATCTGGAGCAGATCGAAAGCTATGCCCCTGGCCATCAGGTCAGGTTTGGAAGCCTAAACTTCATGGCCGATATCCGCGGGGACTTGATCCTCGACGGATCCGAGCCGCATCTAAGTGCGCCGCACTGTCACGATGGGCAAGACCTAACTCTGCCGCCGGACAGCGCCTTGGAGGCCGCACACGAATCCGCTCCGACCTATAGTCTGGAGCCGATTGCGCAGATCGAGGACAGGTGGCTGGACACCGCCTCGGGAGCTGCAACTTCTACGGCGATAGAGCCGAACAGTGACCTTGTCCCGCATAAAGCTCACGACTCCGAGGTGCCGGACTCCCTACCGGACTCGGAACCTCCTGCGCCCCTGCCAGTCGAATCCGATTGGGCGCCGATCATGGAATTCACTGCTGCGGACATCTTTCAACACTCACCCTTCGGCGATATCTTAAATTCGCTGAAGCACCTCTCGCTATCCGGAGAGCCCTGGCCGGACTACGACCAGGATGGTTGGGACGCGGACGACGAAGAAATTCAGAGCCCACCCAGCACCCACTTCGTAGCCACCGTCGACGATCTAACCGACGTACTCGACTACGACTCCGAAGACATCAACGGTATGGACGACGATGCCGGAGACTATTAAGAACCAGTGCCTACGGGACACTGGAAGACCACCTCGTCATACGACATTTACATGGTGGACACCCCAAAAGATGGGGACGGCGAAGAAGCAGCGGAGGCAGATTCCTTAAAGAAACAACTCAAGCGCCGACGTCAGCGGCGCCACTCTAAATGCCGCCACAGCAAGAATGGAGATTCCGGCACAGGAGATAATAACACCCCTGAAAGTGCCGAAGATAACCCCCTCCAGCAAGATTCAGCGCAGGAGGAGGCAGAAGCAAGCCCTCACGAGAGGGCGGCGGACGAAGAGGTTGAGGATGATAATTACATACCTCCCTCCGGAGACGAGGCAAGCCTCGACGACGACGAATTTGTCGTGCCTGAGGATCCCGTCGAACAAGAGCGTTTCAGACGCAGGCTAATGGCCACAGCAAACAGTCTAAAGAAAAAGCAGCAATAGCTTCAAGCTGATCAAGACCTGCTGGCCGACAGATGGACCGAGGTCCTCGCGGCCGAAGAGTATGAACTCGAACGCCCCTCCAAAAGCTACCCAAAACGCAAGTTGCTCCCCCGACTGGAGGAGGAAGCATACAAACCGGCAGCACTAGCGCACAATACGGCAGACCGACCACCTCGTGGCCGCGACAGAGAGGCATGTAAGCCCTCCACCAAAACCGTACCCCGGCACCGCTCAAAAAGCGCGAGGCCACAGGGGAACGCGCCGGACTTGCGGGACATATTGGAGGACAAGGAAAGACAATCCAGATCTATCTATGGATCACGTGGGCGCCCCAAGACCACGACGAATACCGTCGCGCCGGATACAACTACTCCGGCCGGGCCGAACACAGCAGACAACGCTCTCTTGAGCTACGTCGCGACATTGCGCAATACAGAGGCGCCGCACACCCACTATGCTTCACTGATGAAGTAATGGATCATCAAATCCCTGAAGGGTTTAAACCCGTTAACATCGAATCCTACGATGGCACAACAGACCCCGCGGTTTGGATTGAGGATTATCTCCTTCATATACATATGGCCCGCGGCGACGATCTCCACGCCATCAAATATCTCCCGCTCAAGCTTAAAGGACCGGCTCGGCATTGGCTTAACAGCCTGCCCGCAGAGTCAATTGGATGCTGGGAAGACCTGGAAGCCGCATTCCTCGACAACTTCCAGGGCACGTATGTGCGACCACCGGACGCAGATGACCTAAGCCACATAATTCAGCAGCCAGACGAATCGGCCAGGCAATTCTGGACACGGTTCTTAACAAAGAAAAATCAAATCGTCGACTGTCCGGATGCGGAGGCCCTCACTGCCTTCAAACATAACATCCGCGACGAGTGGCTGGCCCGGCACCTAGGACAGGAGAAGCCGAAATCCATGGCAGCCCTCACATCACTCATGACCCGCTTCTGTGCGGGAGAGGATAGCTGGCTAGCTCGCAGCAACAACCTCAGCAAAAATGTTGGCAGTCCGGATACCAAGGACCGCAATGGCAGGTCGCATCGAAACAAAAACAAATGTCGCATTAACGGCGACAGCAATGAGGATACGGCAGTCAACGCCGGATTCCGAGGCTCCAAACCCGGTCAACGGAAGAAGCCATTTAAAAGAACTACTCCGGGCCCGTCCAATTTGGACCGAATACTCGACCGCTCTTGTCAAATACATGGAACCCCCGAAAGGCCAGCTAACCACACCAACAGAGACTGTTGGGTATTCAAGCAGGCAGGCAAATTAATTGCCGAAAACAATGACAGGGGGCTACACAGCGATGACGAGGAAGAGACCCGGCCGCCGAACAACAGAGGACAGAAGGGATTCCCCCCTCAAGTTCGGACGGTAAATATGATATACGCAACGCATATACCCAAGAGGGAGCGGAAGCGTGCACTAAGGGACGTATACGCGATGGAGCCAGTCGCCCCAAAATTCAACCCATGGTCTTCTTGCCCGATCACTTTCGATCGAAGAGACCATCCGACCAGTATCCGCCATGGCGGATTCGCCGCATTGGTTTTAGACCCAATTGTTGATGGTTTTCACCTCACGAGAGTCCTGATGGATGGCGGCAGTAGCCTGAACCTGCTTTATCAGGATACAGTGCGCAAGATGGGCATAGACCCTTCAAGGATTAAACCTACAAAGACGACCTTCAAAGGCGTCATACCAGGAGTTGAGGCCAATTGTACAGGCTCAGTCACACTGGAAGTGGTCTTCAAATCCCCGGATAATTTCCGAAGCGAGGAGTTAATCTTCGATATAGTCCCGTTCCGCAGTGGCTATCACGCTCTGCTCGGACGAACCGCATTCGCAAAATTCAACGCGGTGCCGCATTATGCATACTTTAAGCTCAAGATGCCAGGCCCTCGTGGAGTCATCACGGTCAATGGAAACACGGAATGCTCCCTCCGAACGGAGGAACATACAGCGGCTCTCGCGGCAGAAGTACAGAGCAGCCTTTTAAGGCAATTCTAGAGTCCGACTGTTAAACGACCGGACACAGCCAAACGCGCCCGGAGCAAAATCAACCAAGACCACCTGGCACGTTCCGAGCACGCGTAGCAATGCGGCCCCAACCCCAGCCCTCGCATAATTACAAGACAAACTCTCCGCGTACATAATTACGCCCTGAAGATACCATGGGTCTAGGGGAAGGGGCACGACCACAACAAACCCAGAGTGCGGTTCGACCACACCAGAGGCTCCCAAGTGTGTCGCTCTTTTCTTTTATTTTTCTCTTTTTTATATACAGGACTTTGTCTGGCGGTGAACCTGCCGAACTCATGATGCAACAGCCAGGGAGGGACAAAGGCCGCGACGAACACTCAGGTGGTCTCCATTACGAGCATTAAATTTGTTAAATACACCATTCCGCGGCCTACCCCTGGAGGAAGACGCCTTTAATTCGTCCAATCCCTTGCTTTCCGCACTATTTGTATCATTTCGCACTCATAGCAGACCTTCTTGAATAAAATGCAGCACTTTTCGCCCATAATTGCATTACTTTCTATATATATATGTTCATTTACGACATGGTGCATCCGTATATTTTTGGTACGGCCGAATACACCAGGGGCTTATGTTTCCCGCATTATGGTGTGATAAGTCCGAACACTTTCACAAGTGCGGCACCCCGAACTTATAGCATTATATGAATCGGCTCCGAATCATGTCTTGGATCAATAGTTGGGTTTGCCCGGCTCCCATGTTTGGCACCTTACGTTTCCGTTCTATCGGCTAAGGTAGCACTGGGAGAACCACTGCGATTGCGCCCCGGTTGAGCCGGGTTAACGCCTCAGTGGAGAAAGCTAAAACTGACTGTCATGATAAGGCGAGAGACTGGTCGCTGTTCGAGAGGTTTTTTCGGGTCCTTAAAGGCCTACGCCGCTTCGAGCGAAGTTCCGGATAATGTCCGACGAAGGCGTGGATAGCGCCCCGAATTCGGTCCTCCGAATACTAGGGGCTTCGCCGAAATTTAAAATTATAGAATTCTATGGCTAAGTGAGAGTGTTCAAGCATTATAAGTCCAGTTGCCTTGTTCGTTGTGTTGAGCGCCTCCCTAGATGGACCCAACAATGGGAACAAGAGTGCTCAAGTTTATCCCGAACACCCCAGCACTCGCGGCATGGGGGCTGAAGCCGACGACTTGCCATCTCTCAGATTTAACAAACGGCCGCACAGAAGGTAATATTTTAAATTCAACAAGCGTTGCTTAGCGCATATGAACAAAGTTTTCAGCGCACAGGATACTACATAGCGAGTTTACTCAATAATTACATCTCGGGGGCACTCATCCGCAATCTTGCGGGCACCCTTGAGGACAGTCTTATAGTACATTTCGGGCGTATGATATTCCTTGCCCGTTGATGGCGCGTCAGTGATTAGCTTCTCCGCATCCAACTTGCCCCAATGCACCTTTGCGCGGGCAAGGGCCCGACTAGCACCTTCAATACAGGCGGAGCGCTTGATGACCTCCACCCAGGGGCACGCGTCCACCAGCCGCCGCACGAGGCCAAAGTAGCTTCCAGGAATGGCCTCTCCAGGCCACATCCAGACTATGAGGCCCTTCATGGCCTCCTCAGCTACCTTGTGGAGTTCGACCAGTTGCTTCAGCTGGTCGCTAGGGGGCACCGGATGGCCGGCTTCAGCATACTGAGACCAGAAGACCTTCTCGGTTGACCTTCCCTCCTCACCACGGTAGAATGCGGCGGCATCGGATGCACTGCGAGGCAAATCTGCAAACGCCCCTGGAGAGCTCCGAATCCGGGTAAGTGTCAGGTAGTTTACATTAACATGCTTGCTTTGCATGAAAAATGCCTTACCCGCCGCTATTTTCTTCACATCTTCCACCTCCTGAAGGGCCTTATGGGCCTCGGCCTTGGCGGCTTTGGCACTTTCGAGAGCCGAGGCAAGCTCGGACTCTCGAGTCTTTGAGTCACGCTCCAAACTCTCATGCTTTTCCATGAGAGCCTGGAGCTCTTGCCGAACCGCCATCACCTGCGCCTCCTGCTTTTCTCGCTCTGTCCGTTCCGCGGCCGCACTGCGTTCGGCCGCGGACACGGCTTCCTTCAGGGTTGCCACCTCGTTCGTGGCCCCTGCAGTATCCATGTTATCCTTGTTATTCTTTTATTGCAACCTAAATCCTTTTCTGTAAGGTACAAGTTCAAAGTGGTGTTACTCACCTTCTTTGTCCTGGAGCTGCTTCTTGGCACGGCCGAGCTCTTGCTCGGACCGCTCGAGCTCCTGCTTCAAAGCACCGACCTCCGTAGTCAGTGTGGCAGAGGTCAGCAGCGCAGCCTGCAACCCATATTGACATAACTTTTTAGCAACCCTGCGTATATCTTTTTAGATCCTCAGTCCGGCTTTTCTTTCCGAACACCGAACCGAGCATCAGGGGCTACTGTCTATGCGGTATTACATTACATAATTTTAACTTCTTACCTCAAAGCCTGTTAGGAGGCTACTGCAGGCTTCGGTCAGCCCGCTCTTGGCGAGCTGTACCTTCTGAATCACCGCACTCATGATAGTGCGGTGTTCTTCCTTGATGGAAGCGCCTTGGAGCGCCTCCAACAAGCTGTCCGGCGCCTCCGGTTGGATGGAAGCCGCCGGCGTCACGGTCTTGCCCTTCTTGCGAAGGGGCCGCCGGCCGGACTCCGGAACCACTGCGGGTTCCGATGTGGAGTCCGGCGCAAAGTTCGGGAGGCCGCCTTGTGGCACCTCCGGAGCCTCCCCCTGATGGGTCCCTTCTTGGGATCCCACCTCGGCGTCCTCAGTGGCGCGAGGGGTAGAGGCCGTCGGGATGGAATCCACATCCGACGGAGCCAACGACCCACTCGATGAAGCGGGGAGATCATCATCGGCCGGACTACAGGCAGTATGCGGCATTAGAAGGACGCTATGTGACATAAAAAGAAATTATAAATCATTCAGGAATCCGGATACTTACGATCTCGCCGGAGGCCTGGCCCTTGAAGGCCATTCTTCCTCGCCAACGTTGATGTTGGCGGAGCTATCCGGGGGAATAGTCCTTCCCCTTTTGGACCCTTCGGCCTCCCCTGTTGGGGAAGCCTTCCTCTTCCTCTCTCCCTCCTCTGGGAGAGAGTCCTCTTTCTCCTCCTCGTTTTCGGGGGAGGAGTCCTCCTCGGAGTCGTCGGACACCTGAAAACGGGAACTCTTTCGAGTACCCGTGGCCTCCTTCTTGGCCTTCTTCTCCGGCACCACGTGCGGTGCCGGAACTAGCAGCCCCGCTAGACGGGCGTCTACTGGGTTTTCTGGCATAGGAGCCGGGCAGATGATTTGCTCCGCCTTCCTCATCCAGTCCTGTTAAAGGAAAGGGGGAAATTATAACCCGCATAGAGTCAAACTATGGAAAGCAAGTGTCCCGTAAAGGGGTAGAATCACTTACCTCGTCAGCTTGGTGCTGCGAGCGAAATCCGCGATCTTCAGTCGCAGATGCGGGGGCTTCGACGCCCTTAAACAGCACCCTCCAGGCGCCTTCGTACATCGTGTCGAAGAGCCCGCTCAATGCCTGGTGCTATTCCGGATTGAACTCCCACAGATTGAATGCCCGCTCTTGGCATGGGAGAATCCGGCGGACGAGCATGACTTGGACCACGTTAACCAGGCTGAGCTTCTTCACCAGCTTCTGGATACAGGCTTGGAGTCCCATCACCTCCTCCAAACTACCCCACAGCAAGCCCTTCTTTTTCCAGGAGGTGAGCTGCGTGGGGATACCAGATCTGAACTCGGGGGCCGCCGCCCATGAAGGGTCGCGCGGCTCGGTGATATAGAACCACCCCGATTGCCACCCCTTGACGGATTCCACGAAGGCCCCTTCAAACCAAAGGACGTTGGGCATCTTGCCCAACATGGCGCCTCCGCACTCCACTTGAGTGCCCTTCACTACCTTCGGCTTGACATTGAAGGTCTTGAGCCACAAGACGAAGTGGGGCCGGACGCAGAGGAAGGCCTCGCACATGACGATAAACGCCGAGATGTTGAGGATGAAGTTCGACGCCAGATCATGGAAATCCAGGCCATAGTAGAACATGAGCCCCCGGACAAAGGGGTGAAGTGGAAAGCCCAGTCCGCGGAGGAAATGGGGAAGAAAAATGACCCTCTCATGTGGCCTGGGGGTGGGGATGAGCTGCCCCTCGTCGGGCAGCCGGTGCGCGATGTCGCCGGACAGATAGCCGGCGCCGCGCGGTCTTTCGATGTAGTCCTCCGTAATGGAGGAGGTCATCCACTTGCCTCCCGCTCCGGACATGGTCGGAGAAGGTCGAGACGAGATGCGCGAACTTGGGCACTGGAGCTCGAGTGCGCGGAGATGGATAAGCAAAGGAGGAAGAAGGCGTAGGTGAAAAGGTGAATCCTTATCCCTTATATGTAGGCGGACGAAGACTATGCGTCCCCACCTGCCTGGTAAAACTCGCTTATCTCCCAAGCGTCACCATCAATGGCGCGGTTGGGTTACCCACGTCCGTATTGATGAGAATCCCGGATTAAGGGGGAACACGATCTCTGCTTCGACAAGACGTGCCAAGGAAACCGCTTCGCTAAATGCGCTGAGGTGGTAAAATAAAAAACGATTCAAGTAATGGCTTGGTAGTGGTGTGACGTCACGCCGCAAAAAAGTCAGCAGATTGAACTTGTCTATATATATTATTCTCTCTACGGTGGAATGTGGAATTTATTTTGCAGAGCCGGACACTATCCTGGTGTTCACAATCTTCTATGAATTATTCGGAGGAGGAACCCGCCTTGCAATGCCGAACAATATGCGCGCCGGACTCATCGTCATTGAAGCCTGGTTCAGGGGCTACTGAGGGAGTCCTGGATTAGGGGGTGTCCTGATAGCAGGACTACCGTCATCAGCCGAATTATCATCGGCCGGACTATCATCATCGACCGGACTCCAAGACTATGAAGATACAAGATTGAAGACTTCGTCTCGTGTCCGGATGGGACTTTCCTTGGCGTGGAAGGCAAGCTTGGCGATACGGATATGTAGATCTCCTACCAATGTAACCGACTCTATGTAACCCTAGCCCTCTCCAGTGTCTATATAAACCGGATGGCTCTAGTCCGTAGGACAACCAACAACATCAACCCTTACAATCATACCATAGGCTAGCTTTTAGGGTTTAGCCTCCTTGATCTCGTGGTAGATCCACTCTTCTAAACATCCACAATATCAATATCAATCAAGCAGGACGTAGGGTTTTACCTCCATCAAGAGGGCCCGAACCTGGGTAAAACATCGTGTCCCTTGTCTCCTGTTACCATCCGCCTAGACGCACAGTTCGGGACCCCCTACCCGAGATCCGCCGGTTTTGACACCGACAGTCGATGCAACAAAATCTCCATGATTCTACTTCATATAATTTTTCCAACATGCAACATATGTATCCCAACTCCCATGCATCAGCAACCCCACAAATTTATATGCTGATGAATAACATGATGAGTTCGGTTAATCAAGTTGAGACACCCTATGTAAGAACTTCCAATGGTATGCAACAAAGTGTTTCAAGTTCTTATTCATCAGCAAATAACTTGCAGTACTTTAATCCAAACGTGTTGGTGGATAGGGCAATTGGCTATGCTACTACTAGTTATTTGGCCAATTACCCTCAAACATTATATGCTACATGTAATGCTACTAATTTTTTTGGCACCATACGCAACTATTGATGTCCATAATTCGGCTCCGCACCTTCATGGTCATGGCCAAATAAGTGAAACTTCTACAGGAGCACAAATGCCTTCACCTACTACCGTGGCATATCATGTCCCCCCTACACAATTACAGAATTTCGTCAACATCTCATTGCCGAAAGAGTCTAAAAGCATCGGGGGGGGCAACCATATCCAGACTGGGTGGTTGAGAACAAGCTTACATTCTTTTGGGATTTGTGCAACTCCATTCGAAAGGAACTAATAGAAGGCGGGAAGCCTCATGATTTTGCTGCAGTAAAAGCTAGAGTTGTGCAAATGATGCAGTTGCCCAGTGTTGTACCATCCAGTGCACCCCGTAAACAATTGCAAAGTTTCGGCACCTCATTGCCGGAAAAGTCTGAAAGTATTGGGGGGCAATCTCATGAGGAGTGGATGGAAATTGAGATGAAAAAGTTTAAAGCTCGCCAAGCTGAGATGTTGGCTAAAATTTGACAAGAGCGAGAAGCCTTGTAAATTAAAAAAGATAAAGTTATTGATTCAAGTAACAAAGAAAATTCGGTTATTGGAAAAGCCGAATCAAGTAGTATATATTCTGAGTCCATCAAATTCAAAGAGGCAAGCATTATTGAGAAAGGGCATGGAAAGCATAGCAAAACAACCATGCTTGATTTTTCTGAAGTCAACGGAACCTACTTCCTGCCCTATGAGTTCCGTGCCGTAGAAATTGACAAGCCTCAAGGACAAGAACAAGTAGCCGAACAAAGTTCGGCTGACATGGACCTTCAAAGCAATGATGCACGGAATCAAGAAAAAGATGATGACAAGGTGTTGGGGAGCCATCCAAAGACGGAGCAAGATGTTCTTCAAGTGGCACCACCATCATGCTCTCCCAACATCTTTGAAGAGGTATGCATAGCGAGTAATTTACCTATTTTCAGATTTGGTCGCAACTTCATTATTGAAGCATCTATAAGAAATATTCTCATAAGTAATTTTGAAAGACCAATGAAGAAGGGTAATTTACTTGTTAGCAATAAAATTGTTATGGAACATATCGGTCAACCCATTGCACCATTTATAAAGACCGATAATGACTTATTGTTACAGCGAAAGCTTTTCCCGTTGCTTTATCTAAAGTTCATATCTAGTTGGGTAGCTTTGCTTATTTCGTACTTGGCTTGCACTTGGTCTCAACTGAGGCATGTATGTTCTAAATATCTTCGTTTCAGAAATTTAAAGCCAAGGTTAAATTCTATTGAGAAAACCGATGCTAATATAATATCTTATGCAAAGATATCGGAGATAGAGTGGAAAACACAATGCATAGCCGAATGGGGAGATTCCAAACCTGAACCATTCATTTACTTATCTCCAAAGCCGTTCAAGCAGCAAGATCGGCTCGAAAACAAGAAGTATACCTTCAATTCAAGCATGTGTGATCAAATATTTGATTTGTTGCTGACAAGTAATTACATCATAATTCTTGATCACCATGTTAAGCCATAAATCCAAGGACGAATGTATTGTAAGTTGCATGATTCGTCCAAGCATAATTTTGAGGATTGCAACATGTTTCGTCAAATAGTTAACTCGGCCATTGAAAAAGGACGATTGAAGTTTGTTGAAACACCCAGAGATGACCAGTCTATTCCGATTGGTCCCGATGGCAAAAAGTTTTTGCATCGGTTGTTTCAAGCCGATCCATTTAAAGAGAATGTAAAAGCTGCAGGTGATGGGATCATCCTTTCAAGTAAATAAGTTGTTGAAGAGCATAACAAACATAATCTTGAGGGCGAGAATTCCATCGAAGCTACAATGGAGACGCCAAGGACTGGGGGCAGCAAGAAAATCCAATGATTGATGAAAGAAAACCAAAAGAAAACAAAGGCCGAAATAAGCGCAAGTGTAAGAGATCAAAAATCACCTTCGCTGAACTATTGGATAAATGTCAAAAGAAGAGTGAAGAGAAGAATGATTATCGGCCAAATCATGCAAAGAAACCAAGATCAGCCCCAAGGCGCAAATATGAGGATTGGTATTTGTTAGGTAACGTAGTAATTTCAAAAAAATTCCTACGCACACGCAAGATCATGGTGATGGCATAGCAACGAGAGGGGAGAGTGTTGTCCACGTACCCTCGTAGACCGTAAGCGGAAGCGTTAGCACAACGCGGTTGATGTAGTCATACGTCTTCACGATCCGACCGATCCAAGCACCGAACGTACGGCACCTCCGAGTTCCGCACATGTTCAGCTCGATGACGATCTCCGGCCTCCGATCCAGCAGAGCTCCAGAGATGAGTTCCGTCAGCACGACGGCGTAGTGACGATGATGATGTTCTACCGGCGCAGGGCTTCGCCTAAACTCCGCGATGATATGACTGAGGTGGAATATGGTGAAGGGGGGCACTGCACACGGCTAAGGAACGATCCGTAGATCAACTTGTGTGCCATGGGGTGCCCCCCTGCCCCCGTATATAAAGGAGCAAGGGGGAGGAGGCCGGCCCTAGGAGGGGGCGCGCCAAGTGTGGAGTCCTACTAGGACTCCCTAGTCCTAGTAGGATTCCACCTCCCTTGTTGGAGTAGGAGAAGGGGAAAGAGGGGGAGAGGAAGAAGGAAAGGGGGGCTGCGCCCCTTGTCCAATTCGGACCAGAGGGGGGGCGCAGGCCTCCTTCCTTTTGGCCTCTCTCCTCTATTCCCGTATGGCCCAATAAGGCCCATATACTCCCCGGCGAATTCCCGTAACTCTCCGGTACTCCGAAAAATACCCGAATCACTCGGAACCTTTCCGAACTCCGAATATAGTCGTCCAATATATCGATCTTTATGTCTCGACCATTTCGAGACTCCTCGTCATGTCCCTGATCTCATCCGGGACTCCGAACTCCTTCGGTACATAAAAACTCATAAACTCATAATATAACTGTCATCGAAACCTTAAGCGTGCGGACCCTACGGGTTCGAGAACTATGTAGACATGACCTAGAACTATTCTTGGTCAATAACCAATAGCGGAACCTGGATGCCCATATTGGCTCCTACATATTCTATGAAGATCTTTATCGGTCAATCCACATAACAACATACTTTGTTCCCTTTGTCATCGGTATGTTACTTGCCCGAGATTCGATCGTCGGTATCCAATACCTAGTTCAATCTCGTTACCGGCAAATCTCTTTACTCGTTACGTAATGCATCATTCCGTAACTAACTCATTAGCTACATTGCTTGTAAGGCTTATAGTGATGTGCATTACCGAGAGGGCCCAGAGATACCTCTCCGACAATCGGAGTGACAAAACCTAATCTCGAAATACGCCAACCCAACATGTACCTTTGGAGACACCTGTAGTACTCCTTTATAATCACCCAGTTACCTTGTGACGTTTGGTAGCACCCAAAGTGTTCCTCCGGTAAACGGGAGTTGTATAATCTCATAGTTACAGGAACATGTATAAGTCATGAAGAAAGCAATAGCAACATACTAAATGATCAAGTGCTAGGCTAACGGAATGGGTCATGTCAATCACATCATTCTCCTAATGATGTGATCTCGTTAATCAAATGACAACTCTTTTGTCCATGGCTAGGAAACATAACCATCTTTGATAAACGAGCTAGTCAAGTAGAGGCATACTAGTGACGTTATGTTTGTCTATGTATTCACACCTGTATTATGTTTCCGGTTAATACAATTCTAGCATGAATAATAAACATTAATCATGATATAAGGAAATAAATAATAACTTTATTATTGCCTCTAGGGCATATTTCCTTCAGTCTCCCACTTGCACTAGAGTCAATAATCTAGTTCACATCGCCATGTGATTTAACACCAATATTCACATCTATATGTGATTAATACTCATAGTTCACATCATCATGTGATCAACACCCAAAGGGTTTACTAGAGTCAATAATCTAGTTCACATTGCTATGTGATTAACACCCAAAGAGTACTAAGGTATGATCATGTTTTGCTTGTGAGAGAAGTTTAGTCAATGGGTTTGTCATATTCAGAGCAGTATGTATTTTGCAAATATTCTATGTCCACAATGCTCTGCACGGAGCTACTCTAGCTAATTGCTCCCACTTTCAATATGTATCCAGATTGAGACTTAGAGTTATCTGGATTGGTGCAAAAGCTTGCATCGTTGTAACTTTTTACGACGGGCTCTTTTATCACCTCCATAATCGAGAAACATCTCCTTAGTTCTCACTAAAGATATTCTTGACCGCTGTCCAGTGATCTACTCTTAGATCAAAATTGTATTCCTTTGTCAAACTTAGAACAAGGTATACAATAGGTCTGGTTCACAGCATAGCATACTTTATAGAACCTATGACTGAGGCATAGGGAATGACTTTTCATTCTTTTTCTATTTTCTGCCATGGTCGGGTCTTGAGTCTTACTCAACTTCACACCTTTGCATCACAGGCAAGAACTCTTTCTTTGACTGTTCCATTTTGAACTATTTCAAAATCTTGTCAAGGTATGTACTCATTGAAAATCTTATCAAGCATCTTAATCTATCTCAATAGATCTTGATGCTCAATATTTAAGTAGCTTTACTGAGGTCTTTCTTTTAAAGAACTCCTTTCAAATACTCCTTTATGATTTGCAGAATAATTCTACATTATTTCCAATCAACAATATGTCATTCACATATACTTATCAGAAATGTTGTAGTGCTCCCACTCACTTTCTTGTAAATACAGGCCTTTCCAAAAGTCTGTATAAACCCATATGCTTTGATCAACTCATCAAAGCGTATATTCCAGCTCTGAGATGCTTGCACCAGTCCATTGATGGATTGCTGGAGCTTGCACACTTTGTTGGCATCTTTAGGATTTACAAAACCTTCTGGTTGCATCATATACAACTCTTCTTTAATAAATCCATTAAGGAATGCAGTTTTGACATCCATTTGCCAGATTTCATAAAATGTGGCAATTGCTAACATGACTTGGACAGACTTAAGCATCGATATGAGTGAGAAAATCCCATTGTATTCAACACCTTGAACTTGTCGAAAAACCTTTTTGCGACAAGTCGAGCTTTGTAGATAGTAACACTACTATCAACGTTCGTCTTCCTCTTGAAGATCCATTTATTTTCTATGGCTTGCCGGTCATCGGGCAAGTCCACCAAAGTCCACACTTTGTTCTCATACATGGATCCTATCTCAGATTTCATGGCCTCCAGCCATTTCGCGGAATCTGGGCTCATCATCGCTTCCTCATAGTTCGTAGGTTTATCATGGTCTAGTAACATGACTTTCAGAAAAGGATTACCGTACCACTCTGGTGCGGACCGTACTCTGGTAGACCTACGAGGTTCTGTAGTAACTTGATTTGAAGTTTCATGATCATCATCATTAGCTTCCTCACTAATTGGTGTAGGAATCACTGGAACTGATTTCAGTGATGAACTATTTTCCAATTAGGGAGAAGGTACAGTTACCTCATCAAGTTCTACTTTCCTCCCACTCACTTCTTTCGAGAGAAACTTCTTCTCTAGAAAGAATCCATCTTAGCAATGAATAACTTGCCTTCGGATCTGTGATAGAAGGTGTACCCAATAGTTTCCTTTGGGTATTCTATGAAGACGCACTTCTCCGATTTGGGTTCGAGCTTATCAGGTTGAAACTTTTTCACATAAGCATCACAGCCCCAAAATTTAAGAAACGACAGCTTAGGTTTACTGCTAAACCACAGTTCATATGGTGTCATCTCAACGGTTTTAGATGGTGCCCTGTGAATGCAGTTGTCTCTAATGCATAACCCCAAAACAATAGTGGTAAATTTGTAAGAGACATCATAGATCGCACCATATCCAATAAAGTGCGGTTACGACGTTCGGACACACCATAACATTGTGGTGTTCCAGGTGGCGTGAGCTGTGAAACTATTCCACATTGTTTTAATTGACGACCAAACTCGTAACTCAAATATTCGTCTCCACGATCAGATCGTAGAAACTTTATTTTTCTTGTTACGATGATTTTCCACTTCACTCTGAAATCCTTTGAACCTTTCAACTATTTCAGACTTATGTTTCATCAAGTAGATATACCCATATCTGCTCAAATCATCTTGTGAAGGTCAAAAAATAATGATACTTGCCACGAGCATCAACACTCATTGGATCACATACATCGGTATGTATTGTTTCCTAATAAGTCAGTAGCTTGTTCCATTGTTCCGGAGAACGGAGTTTTAGTCATCTTGCCCAAAGGGCACGGTTTGCAAGCATCAAATGATTCATAACCAAGTGATTCCAAAAATCCATCTTTATGGAGTTTCTTCATGCGCTTTACACCAATATGACCCAAACGGCAGTGCTACAAATAAGTTGCACTATCATTATTAACTTTGCATCTTTTGGCATCAATATTATGAATATGTGTATCACTACGATTGATATCCAACGAACTATTTGCATTGGGTGTATGACCATTGAAGGTTTTATTCATGTAAACAGAACAACAATTATTCTCTGATTTGAAATGAATAACCGTATTGCAATAAACATGATCAAATCATATTCATGCTCAACGCAAATGCCAAATAACATTTATTTAGGTTTAACACTAATCCCGAAAGTATAGGGAGTGTGCGATGATGATCATATCAATCTTGCAACTACTTCCAACACTCATCGTCACTTCCCCTTCAACTAGTCTCTGTTTATTCTGTAACTCCCGTTTCGAGTTACTAATCTTAGCAACCAAACAAGTATCAAATACTCAGGGGTTACTATAAACACTAGTAAGGCACACATCAAACACCTGTATATCAAATATACCCTTGTTCACTTTGCCATCCTTCTTATCCACCAAATATTTAGGGCATTTCCGCTTCTAGTGACCATTTCCTTTGCAGTGTAAGCACTCAGTTTCAGGCTTTGGTCCAGCTTTGGGCTTCTTCGTGGGAGTGACAACTTGCTTGTCATTCTAGTTGAAGTTCCCTTTCTTTCCCTTTGCCCTTTTCTTGAAACTAGTGATCTTGTCAATCATCAACACTTGATGCTCTTTCTTGATTTCTACCTTCGTCGATTTCAACATCACGAAGAGCTTGGGAATCGTTTTTGTCATCCCTTGCATACTATAGTTCATCACAAAGTTCTACTAACTTGGTGATGGTGACTAGAGAATTCTATCAATCACTATCTTATCTGGAAGATTAACTCCCACTTGATTCAAGTGATTGTAGTACCCAGACAATCTGAGGACATGCTCACTAGTTGAGCGATTCTCCTCCATCTTTTAGCCATAGAACTTGTTGGAGACTTCATACCTCTCAACTCGGGTATTTGCTTGAAATATTAACTTCAACTCCTGGAACATCTCATATGGTCCATGACGTTCAAAACGTCATTGAAGTCCCGATTCTAAACCGTTAAGCATGGTGCACTAAACTATCAAGTAGTCATCATATTGAGCTAGCCAAACGTTCATAACGTCTGCATCTGCTCCTGCAATAGGTCTGTCACCTAGCAGTGCATTAAGGACATAATTCTTCTGTGCAGCAATGAGGATAAACCTCAGATCATGGATCCAATCCGCATCATTGCTACTAACATCTTTCAACACAATTTTCTCTAGGAACATATCAAAATAAACATATGAAAGCAACAACGCAAGCTATTGATCTACAACATAATTTGCAAAATACTACCAGGACTAAGTTCATGATAAATTTAAGTTCAATTAATCATATTACTTAAGAACTCCCACTTAGACAGACATCTCTCTAGTCATCTAAGTGATCACGTGATCCAAATCAACTAAACCATAACCGATCATCACGTGAGATGGAGTAGTTTTCAATGGTGAACATATCTATGTTGATCATATCTACTATATGATTCACGCTCAACCTTTCGGTCTCCGTGTTCCGAGGCCATATCTGCATATGCTAGGCTCGTCAAACTTAACCTGAGTATTCTGCGTGTGCAAAACTGGCTTGCACCCGTTGTAGATGGACGTAGAGCTTATCACACCCGATCATCACGTGGTGTCTGGGCACGATGAACTTTGGCAACGGTGCATACTCAGGGAGAACACTTCTTGATAATTTTTAGTGAGAGATCATCTTAAAATGCTACCGTCAATCAAAGCAAGATAAGATGCATAAAGGATAAACATCACATGCAATCAATATAAGTGATATGATATGGCCATCATCATCTTGTGCTTGTGATCTCCATCTCCGAAGCACCATCGTGATCACCATCGTCACCGGCCCGACACCTTGATCTCCATCGTAGCATCGTTGTCGTTTACGCCATCTATTGCTTCTACGACTATGGCTACCGCTTAGTGATAAAGTAAAGCAATTACAGTGCGTTTGCATTTCATACAATAAAGCGACAACCATATGGCTCCTGCCAGTTGCCAATAACTTCGGTTACAAAACATGATCATCTCATACAATAAAATATAGCATCACGTCTTGGCCATATCACATCACAACATGCCCTGCAAAAACAAGTTAGACGTCCTCTACTTTGTTGTTGCAAATTTTACGTGGCTGCTACGGGCTTAGCAAGAACCGTTCTTACCTACGCATCAAAACCACAACGATAGTTCGTCAAGTTGGTGCTGTTTTAACCTTCGCAAGGACCGGGCGTAGCCATACTCGATTCAGCTAAAGTGAGAGAGACAGACACCCGCCTGTCACCTTTAAGCACGAGTGCTCGTAACGGTGAAACCAGTCTCGCATAAGCGTACGCGTAATGTCGGTCCGGGCCGCTTCATCTCACAATACCGCTGAACCAAAGTATGACATGCTGGTAAGCAGTATGACTTGAATCGCCCACAACTCACTTGTGTTCTACTCGTCCATATAACTTCAACGCATAAAACCTAGGCTCGGATGCCACTGTTAGGAACGTAGTAATTTCAAAAAAATTCCTACGCACACGCAAGATCATGGTGATGGCATAGCAACGAGAGGGGAGAGTGTTGTCCACGTACCCTCGTAGACCGTAAGCGGAAGCGTTAGCACAACGCAGTTGATGTAGTCGTACGTCTTCACGATCCGACCGATCCAAGCACCGAACGTACGGCACCTCCGAGTTCAGCACACGTTCAGCTCGATGACGATCTCCGGCCTCCGATCCAGCAGAGCTCTGGAGATGAGTTCCGTCAGCACGACGGCGTGGTGACGATGATGATGTTCTACCGGCGCAGGGCTTCGCCTAAACTCCGCGACAATATGATCGAGGTGGAATATGGTGGAGGGAGGCACCGCACACGGCTAAGGAACGATCCGTAGATCAACTTGTGTGCCATGGGGTGCCCCCCTGCCCCCGTATATAAAGGAGCAAGGGGGAGGAGGCCGGCCCTAGGAGGGGGCGCGCCAAGTGTGGAGTCCTACTAGGACTCCCTAGTCCTAGTAGGATTCCACCTCCCTTGTTGGAGTAGGAGAGGGGGAAAGAGGGGGAGAGGAAGAAGGAAAGGGGGGCTGCGCCCCTTGTCCAATTCGGACCAGAGGGGGGACGCAGGCCTCCTTCCTTTTGGCCTCTCTCCTCTATTCCCGTATGGCCCAATAAGGCCCATATACTCCCCGGCGAATTCCCGTAACTCTCTGGTACTCCGAAAAATACCCGAATCACTCGGAACCTTTCCGAACTCCGAATATAGTCGTCCAATATATCAATCTTTACGTCTCGACCATTTCGAGACTCCTCGTCATGTCCCCGATCTCATCCGGGACTCCGAACTCCTTCGGTACATAAAAACTCATAAACTCATAATATAACTGTCATCGAAACCTTAAGCGTGCGGACCCTACGGGTTCGAGAACTATGTGGATATGACCTAGAACTATTTTTGGTCAATAACCAATAGCGGAACCTGGATGCCCATATTGGCTCCTACATATTCTACGAAGATCTTTATCGGTCAATCCGCATAACAACATACTTTGTTCCCTTTGTCATCGGTATGTTACTTGCCCGAGATTCAATCGTCGGTATCCAATACCTAGTTCAATCTCGTTACCGGCAAGTCTCTTTACTCGTTACGTAATGCATCATTTCGTAACTAACTCATTAGCTACATTGCTTGCAAGGCTTATAGTGATGTGCATTACCGAGAGGGCCCAGAGATACCTCTTCGACAATCGGAGTGACAAAACCTAATCTCGAAATACGCCAACCCAACATGTACCTTTGGAGACACCTGTAGTACTCCTTTATAATCACCCAGTTACGTTGTGACGTTTGGTAGCACCCAAAGTGTTCCTCCGGTAAACGGGAGTTGCATAATCTCATAGTTACAGGAACATGTATAAGTCATGAAGAAAGCAATAGCAACATACTAAACGATCAAGTGCTAGGCTAACGGAATGGGTCATGTCAATCACATCATTCTCCTAATGATGTGATCCCGTTAATCAAATTACAACTCTTTTGTCCATGGCTAGGAAACATAACCATCTTTGATAAACGAGCTAGTCAAGTAGAGGCATACTAGTGACGTTATGTTTGTCTATGTATTCACACATGTATTATGTTTCCGGTTAATACAATTCTAGCATGAATAATAAACATTTATCATGATATAAGGAAATAAATAATAACTTTATTATTGCCTCTAGGGCATATTTCCTTCAGTATTGGCAAAGTGATAATTTTAATGCAACATATTCATACCCTTATTTTGGGTCGCCAATGCCAATGCCGTGGATGCCTTCCTATGCTCATATAGATACATATTCATCATGGGACAGATATGATACAAGGGCACATTCTCCATCTTATTCTAGACCATCTCACCAATACTATGCTGCTCCAAGAAGATCAACATTTGAACAATCACGCGTTGAAGTCCGTTTCAATCATAAGGAATCGGTCGAGAGCTCAAGGAAGAAGAAAGAGGTGGTAAAGCAAGTTTACCACATGAAAAGAGATGGTCGTAAGTGTGCTACTTCAGATTTGATCTCAAATAACAAAGAGCCAATTAAAGTGTTGACATTGGCTACAAAAGGCAAAGAAGTGAAGCAATTAATTGATAAAAATCAGAGTGCCAGATCTGAAGAAAAGAAGTTGAGGGTGCATAAGGCCCAAAAAGAGTTTCCATTGATTGAAACAAAATCATCGAGATGCTCACTCGGCATATCGTATTGGCAAAGGAAGGAGTTACAAAAGCTTAGTGCACAAGAACTTGAAGAAAGGAACATGGCATGGGTTCCCAAAGGAAGTACTCAAAATAATAATTATGTGCAAGTTTCCATTACAAGAAGTGCGGCGAAGGTGAAGAAGGAAAATAGTGAAAACTATGAAGGACCAAGCCGAAGGTTTCAACATCTTCAGTCTACACATTATTCATATTCTTCAACTATGCCATTAACGCCTATGTCATGGAATTTGTCATCAGGTATGATTGGTAACCCTGAATGGGCTTATTTTAATCCATGCATGCAATACAATTTCTTACATCATGAAAGGGTATTGCCAAGTCACTATACATTTGATTAGCTACAAGTTTGTTGTTGATCCAAAGAGCTGAAATACTTGATTTGTCATTTCATTTGTTTATTTCGGCTATATGTGCTTTGAATGAAGTTTACATGGTAATGGCCGATATTTATCTATCGTCCTAAGATTATGTCAATGCATGGCCGGTGTAGTATCCTAACATCGTCCTTAGTTCAATAGGAGACCAAAACAAGCCTCATACCACTTAAAATATTTTTGCACAATAATAAAAGCCGAATATGAAATTTTATTCGGTTTGGAGCTTTTGGTTGCCATAGGTGCTATACATATTGAGGCTTTCTGTGATTTGTTATGAGTAGTGCAAGGGTTATCAGTGTTTTCACGAATCACTTATAGTTTATCTTTTGGTATGTCTAGATGCAAGATTTACCTTGGGTTGCTTTAAAATTGTTCATATATCTAGACATGACAATTCGAAAGAGTTGGCAGAGCAAGCATCCGGCTACTATGTTAACCATGGTGTATTGCATTTCTATCAATAGCCGATGCTTGGTCTTGTCAACATAGGTAAAGCCGAATCGAAGCCCACCGCTTTGGCCACTAATGAAACTTTTATGCAGGCGAAGTAAGGATTGGAAGAAGTTCATTCTTTATTATCTGTAAAATCCTAGCGAAAGGGTGAACAATATGGTTCGGAGGATGGTTTTGATCTATGGAACCTTATCACCGGATTGTTATAGAAGCTGAGAAATTTTCACCCAAGTTTGCATCAAGAGGTTCAAACAAGCAATGGACGATATATACTTATCGCCCTAAGAACATGCAAAATGGCCGATGGAGTGTTGACATCATTCTTAGAACAAGCTATGTGGAAGTTATTTTTTGGCACACAAGCTTTGCCGAAAAACAAGGGGGCATGTGTTGACACCGAATTTTGGCATGGTCAAAAACATAATTAAGAAGGCCTCAAATGGAGAAGTGCTCAAAGTGAGAAAGTTTTGTATCGTCAAAAGGAGAAACTTTGATATTTAGGCCATAGCCATCCGATCTCATCTCTAAGGCCGAAGTTGTGTTTGAAGTATTCAGATTTTGTATTCATAGCACTATTTGGCTTATTACGCCCCCAAGATGGCTTCATATGGGAAAGGTTTCTACACGGATTGTCTTCCTCTCATCTAAACGATCGATTTTGATATAAGAAACGTCTAAATCGAAGTTCATATGTCTGCCCCAGAAGTTCTTGGCAAAACTTCCGGGGAGGTTCCGGGCTAAACAGAAACTTTGCACGCGGTGCGCCCCGAAAACTGGAATTTCAACATTATTTGCAGATTTGCGGAGACGATTTCAACATTAAGATGACCTCGGATGAAAAAGTGACCAACTAAGAAATTTTATGCATTGCAAGATCTACAACTTTGCTTTTGGGACCATCGTGATCCGAAGCCATATGCGACCTGCAGGAGTTGTGCAAGAGGGCTACTTAATGTAATTTCAGCCCGGAAGTTCCGGGCTAACCGGAAGTTTCGGCCCTCGTAGTCTGAGTTAGGTTATCTTTTGATGTTTTGGACCGGATTTGAGTCCTTTTTTTATACGGAAAGTCCAGCCGCCTCATATATATGTAAGAGGTGACGGCCGATTGAATAACAACACACAATCGCAAAACCCATCTACTTTTTACCCTAGTTTTACATCTCTCCCTTGTTCTTTCTCTCTCGTTCTTCGTATTGAAGGGCAGTGATCCTCGAGGCTGTAGGGGCGGGCGAACCGACCTAGGGCAGCCCATAGCCGCCGCGTGTCCAGACGGGATTCCTCCCGGGCGCGTGGGGTTTCGGGTGCTAAAAAACGCCCGCCGGATTGCTTGCGTACCGCGCTTCCGGACGGGCCTCCTTCGATGTGAGCTGCGGTGCATCACCCTCGGCGTTGGAGGTACACGGTGACGTGTTCGTGTGCGAACAGTCTGGATGGATATGTGGATGGAACCAAAACATAGTCATGCGTACTTAGTAGGCACTCTGTCCTAAATTTTAGAGCACTTGTATTTTGGGTTAAAATTTTATCTTAATTTTCCAATTGTATATATTTTGTTACATATTAATGACATTTTATTCATTAAATATATTATTATTTTTTCAAAAGTTTAACTTGTGCATTTTCGATCATGTTTTTTAGAAAAAATATATTAATATCTACAATACCGAATTTGTATCACATTGGATCCATCGTGAAAAGTATTTACATTTATTTTTATTTTTGTATTGCACATGTAGACATTTTATTCTACAACCTTTGACTTTTATGAAAATTGATGTACCTTATATTCTAGAATAGTGGAAATACACATGATGCATTTAGTTATGTATGCAGTCTTTGGTTTTCACAACAGTTGCCGAGACAAACTCCTCTTCCCCTCACGCATTTAGTAACTTTGTAAATCTTTTTTTCTTTATTGCATCTTCTAACTAATCCATGTCTTTATGTTAACACAATGACATAGTTACATGTGTCCAAGTCTAAAATATGTGTGGGGGTAAAGGTGGAAGTGGGGTGGCAGTCGGATGCGCCATTGGCAGAGGTGGCAATTTAGGATCACCAAGGCGGAGATTGTGGGTAGGGTTTCCTAACGGTAAGAAGAAGAAGAAGATGATGATGATGAAGATGAAGAAGAGGGTGAGGACGAGGAGGAACAGGGAGAAGAGGGCGAGGACGAGGAGGAAGAGGGAGAAGAAGACGAAGACCATGAAGACAAAGAGGAAGATGGGGAGTGGTTTATAACAATAAAAGAAGGGATCCCATAAAATAAAGTCGAAATGTTGCGCTAAAGATATATGTTAGAAACGTTCGGTATATACCCCGCTGCAACGCACGGGCAATTAGCTAGTACTTCGAAAAAAACGTAAGGTTCCATTTCACCTCTCCTTCGTCTAACCTCCCATA
>NC_041393.1:634426557-634429103 GCF_002162155.2 Triticum dicoccoides
TATTAACTTACCAAAATAAAACATATTTCTTTGGTAAGTCAATAAATTCTTACCAATAAGTGTTTTACCAATAAGATGACATGTAAGTCTTGCAATTACATACAAAAATTTGCTTAGATTTTAGCGCATCAATGTAATGATAGACATATATAGTCATAAGCTAAACTACTAGAATGTTTATACTCCCGTTGCAACACACGGGTAATTATCTAGTACTCCCTTCGTAAACTAATATAAAAGCATTTAGAATACTAAAGTAGTGATCTAAACGCTCTTATATTAGTTTACCAAGGGAGTACTTATTTGATTAGCTAGAATAGAAATACTTACAAAGATTATTTGGAGGATTTACAAACCAAACATGTCTGCCCCTTCCCATTGAAGTGGCAGCTCTAGCTAAGTTATGTCCATCTCCATTAGCTTCACGTTGTTCGTGTCCGAAGATGGACACCTGGAAACTCTGACGCCATGTTTAAACTTTCCTGATGATCATAGAGTAGTCTCCCCTTCCCCTTATGAAGCCTTCATGATTAATTTCTTTTACCACTTCTTGATAGTCCGACGCTACAAAGACTTTTTTATATGCATATTCTCAGCCATAGCAAGAGCTTCATGACATGCACACGCCTCCAACATTCAAGGGTGAACCAATCCCTGGAAGACAACCGTCGACGCCCACATAAACAATTTGTATTCATCTCTAGCAATGACTGCAACAACTCCAGTATTTGACAGTTTTGCCAAGGCCCCATCCACATTTTTTTGCAAGTCCTTGTGGTGGGGGGATCCATGGCAGCTTCACTAGCCAGTCGCGCGTCAACACTCCCTCGGGTAGCAAAGATCGTAGTTCATCAAGGTACCTTGTTATAAACATGTGAGTTGACAGTGGCGATTGAAACTCCTCCTCATGAAAAGGCCGTCGCCTAGCCCACCATATAGCCCAGAGTGTGACAAGTACCTCAAAAAACTGCTCTTGGAAAAGAGTGCTACTGAGCGTGAACAACCAAAGTTTGTCTTCGGATACGCTCCTGCCCCATAGGGAGGGAAGACCTTGCCAATCTCCATGCAAAATCCGAAGTTTAGAAGGTACCCGAGTCCGCCAAAGCTTCTTCCAGCTCTTCTCTTGATCAAAACTGCACGAAACTTGTGCCCTTCCCTCCAACCAGTTCTCTCTCTGCTGCTTTGTCTCACAAATCATATGATATGCCAATCTGACTATAAATATGCCTCTTTTATCATACTTCCATGCCCAGAAGTCCGGCTAGACCGTATGCGACAATGGGATTCTCATAATCTCTTATATGTCCAATGGTAAGAAAAATTGCTCAAGGGTTGGGGTCTTCCACGTTCTGGTTGCTGGGCAAATCAATTCAGAGACCATATCTCAGGAGGGTTTGGACTATGATCACATATTGGCCACATATCGAAATTACGTGGGATCCAGTTCATCTCCCAAACGTGTGTCGATCTCCCATTGCCAATTCTTCTGATCAGACCTTGGCTGAGCATGTCCCGCCCCTCACAAAGAGATCTCCAAATTTGGGATATGTTGCTGCCAACTTGAGCTGATAGAATGTTGCCTTCTGAATAATAAACGGCCTTTAAGATCCGAGCACTAACCGAAAAAGGGTTTCCCCCGCTTTGTATTCCAAAGCAAACCACCAAGTACACATCGCAATGCTGGGGCGAGCAGCACAACAAGCCCAAAGAAAAAGAAGAAGAAAAAATGCCAACAACGGCAGCTCGACAAAGCGCGGATGACCCGCGACCGCTGCGCCCTCCGGAAACAAACCCCCACAGCCCGAGGCTCCGAACTACCGCGAACTAAGCAGCACCACCAAGAAGGGATGCGACGCCGACGACGCTGCTGCCCGGACAAGTCCTAGGGTTTTCCCCAGTACGCGGAGGGAGGTGGGGGATAGCTACTCCCGACACCCTCCAAGAAGGGATAGTGGCGCCCGTCAGTGTCACCGCATCGGAGCCGGACGAACCGGCAAGGATTTCTCCCGAAGGCAAACCCCACCAGCCAATCGGAGCCGACCAGCCAATCGGAGCCGACCAGCCAAACCACCGCCCAACAATGCGCCACCACGGTTGCGCCGCCACCAACACCGTCTCGCTGCGAACACCACCACAAGGCCAAGAAGAGCGGAGAGAAGATCTGAGCGACGGGAGCAGCAGCATCAAGGCCGAGCGGGAGGGAACCACCTCCACCGCCGTCGTGCGGGAGGCCCGCGCCTCCGGCACCGTCGCGGTAGCCGTCCGGACATGGCAGCGGGGCATACCAGGCCACCCCTGGCCCGGCCAGGCCCGAAACGGGCCCGCTAAGCCCCGCCGGCCACGCTGCAGCAAGCTGGCGTCGACGCCGCCAGGCCCCACCGATCATCGCCGCTCGCCACCGCCTCCCGAAGGCCACGCCGACGCCACGCCTGTCGCCGGCCCGCCCCGACCCAGATGGAGCCCAAAGGGCCCAGATCTGGGCCGAGCGGGCGCCGACGCGCTGCCCCGCCACCGCCTAGAGCTCGCCCTCGCCGCCGCGCAGGACC
>NC_041393.1:634429390-634430024 GCF_002162155.2 Triticum dicoccoides
TGGGCATCGCCATGCTGTTCCACGAGACACATGCTGCCTTTCTTTCTCCTTTTTTTGCTTCCCCACCAAAACTTTCGAAGTAGAGATGTTAAATGCTGACATAGCCCTCGCAGCAATTTGAAAAGTGCCATCAAATAGGTGGGTATCGCTTGGATAAGGAATTTATATATACTCAAAGAGAATGCAAGTGAAGCTTAAATAGGTTGCAGATATTGCGGCCCATTTTGTGCGCGCAATTTTTTCCAAGATATTTGTAAAACATAAGTAATAAGTTATGTTCAAATATTTGTGTGTTAAAAATATTATACATACATACGATGATTAAAACATAAAAACATATAAATATAAATATGTGTATTATATATAAAATATTTAGTAAAACATAAGTAATAAAAACATTTAAGATATTTATAAAACATAAGTAATAAAATCATGTTAAATATTTGTGTATCAAAAATACTATACATACAAACGATGATTAGTAAACAAAAACATTTAAATAATATGTGTATTATATAAAAATATTAAGTTGATACGGATTTAAAATGTTTATTAAATAAATATGTTTAATGAATCCAAAAAGGATATACACTTGTGTCTTATATTTAAATTCTAGAAAATGAAGAATACAAAC
>NC_041393.1:634430090-634436350 GCF_002162155.2 Triticum dicoccoides
ACATTTACTAAATATTTATGAATATTTAGTTGTGTAATTTTTTTTACTCATGTGTTATATTCAATATATGTGCAATTTAAATATTAGCCAAGTTATAAATTATGAACACTTTTAATTATACCAACATTGAACTATACAAACTTGTGTATAATTGTTGAAATGTTTGTATAATTACAATAATATTTTTGAATTGTAATTTAGAAAACCAAATATGTATACACACATTTATATGACACACATGTTTACATAATACTTAGGTTTATAAAATATGTTACTCAATATTTTGTATCTTAAAAAAACATGTGCAAAATATATAATACACACATTTATATAAGATACGGGTTTTACAAATATCTTTAAAAAGTAGCACGTGCAAAATGGGCCGGAGTATACGCAGCACATTTAAGCTCCACATGCGTCCCCTTCGAGTACATATTAGGTCGATATTACACATTCAGACCTGAACTGTGGAGTGGCTATAGCGTCCACTACCAAAACAGTTGGCCGCAGGTTAATTTTCACATATATGTGCAGTACTGTGGTAGGGTTTTTCTGCAAATAAAAAGTATGAGGAGGTTTTGTTAAAAATGCATCGGTGCGGTTGACTTTTTCGGTGAATAAAAAAATATGAGGGTGTTTTTTTGTAAAAATATGTCACATCCAGTACCATCACTCACTAACAGGCGGGGCCATACACATGGATACGCCTGCATACACATACTATGATCATATCTGCACGCTTGAGTCAACTTAGATGACCACAAAACTGTATTTTAGAAGTTCTAGCACCAAACCGCAGACACATACACATGTTGTGATCATATATGCACGCTTATGTGATACAAGTTCTATGATTCCCAGTGATATTACCTATTAGTCAACCTATGTGGAAACTGGTACCGAGATGATGTTGTGAGGTAAAATTTGAAGAAAGAAAGAAAATTTCTCGTGCGCTGCCTGACTGGTCGTGCGGGCTTGTGCTCGTTGCCTGGATCTCTCCTCATTGTCTAGCTGCGTAAGGACATGGCCGCAACACCGTGGATATGTCGACGCCAATTCTGCTACTCCCGGCGGCTGGTTGGCTGGCTCCGGCTCCTCCGCAATGCTCCGTGTGGCTGTGCCATAGTTTGCTTCAACCATGGATAGGGGCAGAGAGCTCAGAGCTGGATGCGAAGGAGAGGCGCGGCACCATGACTGCTATTTATCGCTTACACCGAGCAGTACGATACTGCTAGCTAACAGCGATCTCCCTCCAGGTCTGTCCCAATAGCGGAGTGGCCGAAGTACAGAGAAACATTGTTTTGTGAAGATCCTAGAACTTTTAGTTGTATTTTTTCCTTTTTTGTTCTGTCCTTGGTACTGGTTTTCTTTTGGTTTTTCTTTTTATCATTTTTCTAAATTCTTTTGGTCCTGATTGTTCCCAATTCAAGATCTTTTTTTCGAATTCACAAATATTTTTTAAAAAAATTGACGAATAATTTTTTAAATTCATGTAATTTTTTTCGGTTTCCAAAATATCGGCCGATTAAAAGATTCATCGCTTGTCAGTGGTTCAACGCCAATAGTATGCCTTATCTTTAGTGTTTGTACCGATTTATCACTTTGACAAGCAATTAATTGAGAATCTAGCGATTAATCGGGTCGGTCAATGCGGTCAGAAACCCCAAAACTGGGCCTCCCCCATCAGCAGCCTCGCACACAACCTACATAATCTCCCGCTCAATAGGTCTCCCCGTGTTTGCTACAAAGAACTATGTTTATTTCGCGATTACTTGGACCTTGTTACCCGCAAAAAGAAAAAGATACTTGGACCTTGTTAGTGTCTTTTTTGGTGTTTGGTTGTTTGCTAGCAAGAAGCCGAGAAATATGTTTATTTGTGTTTCCTCGGACCTTGTTATGTAACATACTAGTAATATCTATCATTTAATATGCAATGTTGTCCTATTTGAAACATGCAAAAACAAGACATGTGTGGTAGTGTTCTTCTATTTTTATTGTACTGGTCCATTTTATGTGATATGATATGATATCTAATATATACTGTTGTGATTCGCAAAAGAAATGTACTGTTGTAGTGTCATCCTATTTTTTTTTCAAGGATACATCAAGATTGACGTATCAAGATCATATATAGAAGAAGCCAAGAACGGCCTATGGTTGTTACAACTTAGCCACAGCTCTCAAAGTCATTGACCCACATTAATTAAACCCATTAAGAGTCGCGTGAGTGGCGGCCAACCATCGAACACAATAAAAATTACATCGAGATTCCGAGATTCCGAGACCACCGAACAACTGCTAACGTAAACTGGGTTGTGAGTGGTGTCCGCTCTCTACCTTCTATACGAACGCCAACAACTACCGATGATATGAATTGACAGTAGCAAAATAGTGGAGTTTAATTATTATTTTTGTAATTTGCATGATTTCTACTTGCAAGTCACTGTATAACTTATTTGCTGTGGTGTGCAGTGGTGATGTGCCCGACTGATTTTTGAATTTTTACAGTCCCTAAATCTCTGAAACGTCCAGGTTTAGTGCATTTATTACACGTACAGTCTTGTTTTTGACTGAAACTATTTTGATTTCAGTCTTTATTTTTTGGTCTCGTGACAAAATGTACAAACGTACATTCATTATTCCGTTGTTTGTTTATCATACAAACATACATAAACGTGTGTCACGTCGTTACCGGATGAAAATTCTGATTGAAATCCAATTTACCTTTAGCTGATTGCAACAGGAAATGACACTCCCCGAAAGAAAGACCCGCGGCTGGGGTTTCAGTTAAATGGAACCGGGGAGGGCTCCCTGTTTTTCTAAAAAGAAAAAAGATCCGCCACACGAAACTACTTTCGCGCCGCCGTGGTGTGTGAATTACGTGACGAGGCGCTGCAGTGCCCGCGGCACCGGCGGCACGTAGACGTGGATGGCGCCCTCGAGCGCTTGCAAGACCTGCGCCATGGTTGGGCGATGTGCCTCCTCGTCCTGGATGCACCAGCACGCCACCCTGCACGCCCGCTCCAGCTCCTCCGGCATCACCTCGCCGTGCAGCCGCGGGTCAGCCACGGCGCCCACCTCTCCTTCGACAACCTTTCCCGCGGCCCACACGGGGAAGAAGGTCAAGGACTCCCTCGCCCCAGTCCCTGCCGCCTCCACCTCGCTGTATCTCTCGGAGTTACGTCGTCCCGAGATGAGTTCGAAGAGCACCATGCCGAAGCTGTACACATCCGCCTTGGCACCGATTGGCTGCCCGGAGATCCACTCTGGTGCGAGGTACCCTATGGTGCCTCGCATCGTTGTCAGTGCACGGCTGAAATCCCTGCCCACCAGCTTCGCCATCCCAAAGTCGGCGATCTTCGGGGATATGTTCTCGTCCAGCAGGATATTCTCCGGCTTGATGTCGCAGTGTATGATGCGCTCGCGGCAGCCGTCATGCAGATAGGTCAGCCCTCTCGCCACGCCAAGCATGATACAGTATCGGTCGCTCCAGCTCGGGCATGCGTTGCCGCCGAAAAAGGAGCCGTTGAGGGAGCCTCTGGGCATGTACTCGTACACGAGCATCTTCTCGTCACCCGACGAGCAGAACCCGAGGAGTCGGACGAGGTTCACGTGCTGGATGAGCCCCAGCGTGCTCACCTCCGCCCGGAACTGCTTGTCACCCTGTCGCGCAAGACTTTCCAGCTTCTTCACAGCCACTTGGACTTGGGTCGTGTTGCCTCCCTTTTGCTGCTTCAGGACCCCGCGGTACACCGAGCCGAAGCCTCCGCCGCCCAACCGCTCCGAGAAGTTGTTGGTGGCGGCACGGAGGTCGGCGTAGCTGTACACAGCCAAGGAGGATCCATTCTCGTTCTCCATGTACACAACTAGTCTTCTCCGGGCAAGGAGAATCCTCCAGGCTAGTATGACCGACGCGCCCAATGCTGCTACACCGGCCAGTGTGATGCCAAAGACAAGCCATAATTTTGTCCCACCTTTCTTCCCGTGTACGCTATGGAGATCTTGCAATGCTCTTTGTGAAAGCCGGAGATAAAAGTCTGACCCGGGGCTGCTGGAGTCCGGGAAGAGCTGCTCAAGGTTGCGGATGTCTCCGTGCCAGACGGAGCAACCCCCGGCTCCGGCGGAGAAGGCGTATGCCTGGCATGAACAGTTCTTTTGGCAAGCCGACTCACACTCTGCTTTGCTCTGGGCGGCGGTCATGGCGAGCGGCTCGTCCGGGAGCTTCACGTCTGGCAGTGCTAGGAACCCGTCCGTCGTCGACCCATTGTGCGCGCACTTGAGCGGCGAGCTCCGGCGGCACCCGCCGCTCCAGTCGCTGAGCGTCCAGTCCCTCTCCGACACCGGAGCGAACCCGGGCGGGCACCGGCACGGCAGCTGGCTCCTCTGGTTGCAGACGCCGAACGTGCCGCAGAGCGCGTACGCGTCGCACTGCACGGTGGGCGCCGCCCAGAACAATTGCCAGCTCCGGCTCGCGGGCACCCAGACGAACTGCTTCTTCTGGCCGTTGAGATCGAGCACCAAGCGCGTGATGGTCGCGTTGTCGGCGAGCACGGTGGTGGTGCCCCGGAACGCCGGCGTGTCGACGAACGTCGTGTTGTAAAGGTTGGTGCCCCGTCCGGTCGCCGCTCCAACGTCGCCCTTCCAGCGGCCGCCCGTCCAGACGCCGCCGCGCCAGTACATGCGGGACCGGTTCCACAGCATGAAGAATTCGGCGGTACCATTGGGGTCCAACGTGTCGTAGAACATTCCCGGCGCAGGGTCCTGGGCGTTCCGCCATGACGTCAGCGCCTGGTACTCACCGGTGAGCTTGTTCTCCCCGAGCCACGCCCCCGGCAAGTACGTGTCCGTGGGGTGGTCGAAGCTCTGCCACAGCACGTTGGAGGTGTTTGCGCCGTCGACAAGGGCCAGGTTGCCGTTGTCGCGGATCTCCGCTGTGTTGTTTGAGCCTGGCGACAAGGAAGAAGAGAGGTTCGAAGACCACACCACGACCGGCGAGGCGGAGTCGCTGGTGCGACCGACGAGCTCGAGGTTGCCGTCGTCGGCGGAGACACGGAGCTCGGCGGAGGCGAGGCCAGACAGAGGACTCGCGCGGTTGCCGACCCAGACGACGGTCTGGCCGGGGATGTTCTTGTACCAGATCCCGAGGTAGAACCTGCCGTCGGAGCTACCGGCCGGGCTGAAGAGGCCGAGCTCGAACTTGCCCTGTGCCGAGACGAGCGTGTCGTTGCCCCGCAGCGGACGCCGCGCCGAGAGTGTCGCGGCTGCACCCACTGCAGGTGCAGGGGCGAAGCACAAGGCAAGGGCCAAGAAAGTGGCAGTGATGAGCGGCATGGTGATGGTGGAGCGCTTCCGTTTGCAGGGTGCAGCCGAATTTACAGGTGAATAGCGGAGACGGGTCGCGAGCGACACATGCGTGATGACCCCGGCACATTTTTCCGGTCAAGTTCTGCTGCTCCGTCAAGAAAGGACAAGAGAATAGTTCCAGATAGGAAGTTTGAGAGCGAGAAGTGGGGACAAGAGGCAACTAGTTTCAACGAATCGCTGCTGTAGCGCTGAATTTTAGTGCGTGGAATGCCATGGGGGGTCAGAGCTTTGCCGCAAGACTGCGAGTCCACCATGGTGACGTGCAAAGCAGCTGGAAATTTGGAATCACCTTGGCCCATGCTAGGACCGACGGGCAAGAGTGTCGTTCTAAACAAAATAGGATGCCCACACTTCAACGGAGCTTCACCATCGGCGGGCCCATACGAGGACCGACGGGCAAAAGTGTCATTCTAAATAAAATAGGATGACCGTACTTCAACGGAGCTTCGGCATGGGCGGAAGTCGTGCTTAGGAGGATCGAGTTAGAGGGACAAGACTGGAGGGCGGCGGGATTGCTTGGAGAGCAAGGATCGTTAGAGCATCTCCAGCCGTTGGAGCCCCACAGGACAATCGCTGGGCCAAAAATAGCACGTCCCGGGGGGCAAAACATCTTTGCCGGATGAAACGCGAGGACGGTTTCCCAGCCGTTGATGCCCCCCGGACAGTCGCCGGGCAAAAAGTGAATGAGTGGGCCAGAGAAAAGGATACATGAAGGAATATGATTGGTTGTTGCTTTCGCCGGCGCCCCCAGCAGCCCCCCAGCGCGTTGGGTGTGGCCTGGATTCGCCGACACCTTTTTGAGGTATTGGGGGGGGGGGCTTGGGGGGCATGGCTGGGCCTTTTTTTTTGCCATTTTTAGCTCGCCGACAGAAGAAAAGGCGCCTGGGGGTGGCACT
>NC_041393.1:634436791-634442647 GCF_002162155.2 Triticum dicoccoides
ATAGGTGGGATGGTGACGAGTAATCCGCACTAGTGATTGGGGCGCCATCCTGTTGTGGCGCCGCTTGAGAGGAAGCTGTGCGCACATTTTCATTTTAAAAAAACATAAGAGTCCCCGCCTCCGTCTAAAAAGCATCTCAGAAAAAAAAATACTCACCTTCATCTAAAAAAATGTTTTGTACTTCCGTTGAATTTCCATAACAGATCAGATGTTTTTGGAAAGAAAATCATTTCAGTGTCTCAAACAGTGTTATATGTTTTGACTTGAACTTTTGTGGTAGGTAGATACTAGTATACGTTTTGTCTGCGCTCCAACTTTTATCAGCAACTTCACCGCAAAATGCAAAGAAACTTTTACCAGCAACTTTTGACTACTAGACGAGGGTGCCAAGCAGGAATGCTCGGCGAATGTTGTCCTCAAACAGCTTTGTTTGACAAACGCCGATAGATACAAACTTTGTCACGACCATCTCTGTCACCAGGCTGAATAAAAGAAGCGTGGCAGCCCGTCCACATTTCACACACGATAGCAAGACTTTTCGAGACGGTGTGGTGATCAAGAAAAGCGATGACCGGTCCATGTCCAACACTGGCAACGTTTACTCATTTGGATACGGGCATAACTTCTCCTGACGTGATTAAACTAATAACGGTGAACATTTGCGACACGCGGCCGGCATGATTTTTTTCTTTTGCGGGTGGCATGATTTAAAGTTAAAATACCACTCCCTTCCTCCGTCCCAAAATAATAGTCGCTCCGTTTGCAGTACATCTATTTGATCGACAGGTTTATGTTGAAACTCACCCCAGTCACCCTCAGGATCAATCACATCATATTCCGAACGTCCGTGCCATAAAAAACTGATAGCTGAAGATATGTCTCGTACACTTGATTTTCTTTATTTCTAGGACACCAATAGCATGACACAAACTCTTTTACTAACTCAAGATTACCTGGCAGTCTAACCATGATCAGTTTGTGACTGTACACGCACAACAGCCAGCGTGAGCTCATCTCATTCATAGTTGCTAGAAAAATTTTATGTTATACTAGTACCTTGTGCCAGGAGGTCACATGCATCAAATAGGTCCATACGTCTAAAAACATTGCCGTCCTTAATAATACTCCCTCCACAACTATTCCCTTCGTCTCATAATATAAGATCATTTTTCGAGCTATGTTAGCTTGAAAAACTATCTTATATTATGGGACGGAGGCATTCTAATTTAAATCGGATGTATCGGATGTTCTAACATTTTTCTGAATCGAATTTATATAGACATTTTCTAGTGCTTTTATTCACTCATTTCAATCTGTATGTGGTTCATACTAAGATATCCAGCACATCCTGTGATGCATGCAAAGAAAGAAAACGTTCGGTCATTATTATACGCAAAGGAGCGACCAAGTCTGAATCTTGACGCCAGTGAAGCTGTCGATAGTCATGCCCAATTGTCGCCGTGTGCAGCCGCACATTTCTCTAGATACACCTGGTACGTATGTTCTCCTCAAACACCATGCATGCTCGGCGAATTCAGCTAGGTAGGAACTGAAATTTCATATGGCGGCCACAAGCCTGCAACAAAGCAGACTGTCATTGAAGCAGTTTCCCACCCATCCAATGGAATGCAATGGACAGGAGATGACAACAATTAGCAACCAAGAAATAAGGCATCATCAAGACATCTCATCCATAAAATTTGAAGATGCAGGGAAGCAATGCTGCGTGGCCACGACATCCAGAAGTATAACCAAAATTTTGATCAA
This sequence comes from Triticum dicoccoides, assembly GCF_002162155.2. NCBI lineage: Eukaryota > Viridiplantae > Streptophyta > Magnoliopsida > Poales > Poaceae > Triticum > Triticum dicoccoides. Next base: position 634,438,559 of record NC_041393.1, read on the forward strand.
AATACCAGTAGTGTATGCTTCAGCGTCGTTGCGGTGTAGATATTGCTCCCACGATCACGAGAGATCATCAGGCGGATATGTGGAACAGCTTTCCAGCTCTCACCAAGGGCAGGCTTTGGAGCTCCGTTCCCGGCGACCATATGATTCGTTACCTAGAGTAACACAAAATGGTTGGTTGATGGATAGATATGGTAACTGCATTGTTTTTGTTTCACATCTGACCGAAATTCAAAAATTCTAACATCTAAACCTAATAATCCGTGAATGCTTGCAGGTAGTCAATCGAGAAAATTCGAAGTGCAAGGCTTTCTTCTTTGATAAGATACAATTACAAGATTTTTCACTATTCTCTCCAACGATTATGGCTCTCACTGGGGACATGAAACCTGACAGACAGGTAAATTCAGGGACTGCAGCTTAATATAAAACAGAATATGTACATAGACAAATAAATCCTACTCAACAATTTACCCACAAACTACCCTCTGATAAAGTAAACAGAAAAAAATTAACAGATGAAATGAGACTTCTCCACATCTTGTTCTCCAATAAGATGGCATACTTAATTACTAAATAGAATTGGTTGTTACAAACAAGAAATACTAAAAGAAAAAAGGCTAGTTGAACAACAGTCGAACATGCTTCTTGATTTTCTCCAGGAGATTCATGGTGACACTGAATAAAGTATGGGTGGCTTTCACAAAAAAAAAAGGTATAACGATGCTTCATCTGAGACTAAGTGATAAAAAGTTGAATCCATGTGTTCGCTCCAAATATCAGAACTATGCTCAAATCGAAATGGATGACTACCAATCAAGTTAGAGCAGGCGGAATTACCAGAACAGATAGATTGTGCTTATGTGCCAACTTCTTAAGAATCATCGCCACTGATATCATCATCGACCGCCCTGCTGGGTTTAATACAAGTTCACAGAAAAGAAACAGCATTTCTTTTAGTTCAGGTTACACTTCAAAGAAGTAATGATGCCCCTCTCAACAAGCAATCAAGTCAGCAAATAATGTTTTTAGAACTCAAATTATTGACAAAGACCCAGTGAACTATTATAAATTCAAATTATCAATGCCAGGCTGCATATTTGTGAACTAGTTGTGCTGTGTTGTTTAAGTTAATGATTGGAAACAATCTATCTTGCACAATCTGATCGCTACACCAATTTTCTACATTTCGCAACTCAAGAAATTGTATATGTTATGTCTCTCTTGGGACATTGACCCTTAAGACGTGAGTTAGTTCTAGTATAGCTAAAGTGCTAAACTGCATCATATAATGTACAAAAGAATAATTAATCAGACAAGGCTATGCAAGAACCTTGTGAATTCTTCCCGCCGATAATGGGAGCAAGTAGAGATGATACCGAGTCAATGATAAGCAGGCATATCCTGTTACTGCCATTAGTTACCTATTAAGCTTGTGACATGTGAGAAAAGAGTTTAGGATAATAAAAAGGGAGATTGAAGATAATCCTATATCCCTTCATACTAACCTTGCCATTCAATGAGACTTCAAGTCGATCTAGTACTTCAAACAAAGCAAATATATCAAATACAGACTCACAAATGATACTGCTCATGACCCTCTTAAGCCTCACATCCTTTGGCTGCATGTTGGAAATCGGGTGCTTAGAAATCACATGGTCAAGAAGTTTCTGGGTAATCTAATGATTGCCAAAGTAAATGCCATTCTACTTACACCACAAGAATGGAAAAAGATATGATAACTCCCTGAAGAGTGAAGACAATAGGTAGGAGCAGGGCAGGAACATGGATCCCTGGTTTATTACTAACCTCTTTGATCAAAGAGATGGGAAGTTCATCAAGAATATGAGCAATTCGGGTAGGGGAGAATGAATTACTAGTATCCAAGTAGAGAACAACACCCATGTGCCTAGCTGCAACATGTGCAGCAGAATATAGACAGACCTGCAGTTGTTGTGCATAAGTACATGGAGTAAATAACAGCTTATGCATGATAAGTAACTCTGCAGTTTTTCGATGGCACAATGTTCACAATCACAGGTAAGCACATTAGCCATCTTGAAGTTGAGAAAGCTCAATCATGTTATCACCTGCGTTTTACCAGAAGATGACTGGCCGGTTATTTCTGTCAACTGGCCTTTGCGCAGCCCACCTCCAAGAAGCGTGTCAATGCTGGGAATTCAGGACATGATAAATTACAATATATTCCACTACTTGCTAAGACTGTGTGATTTTCTGCATGATGATGGGGAGGTTCTCTCGACAGAGATCAGCTGCTCATTCGAGGTTCATGACACGGGGCATCAATTGACAGGGAACCAAATGATTACATTCGAGATAGGAGTACCCTTCAAGTCCGGTAGGGAGGAAGTGTTTTCTTTCTGCCGCGTCTTTGAGCAGCTGCATCCCATCCGACCATAGTATGCACCGATCTTCAACGTGAGGTTGCTCTTCATTCATGTCCTGTATCATCTCACAAGTGAAGCAGTGAAAAAACTTGAAATGCTCGATGCATAAACACAGTCGTATTACAGTTCGATTTCGGCTAAAGATTTGAAATGTTCAATGCATCAGTTATCTGTTTGGAGATAGAAATTACCATGTGAGCTCTCCCTCCCTGTCCAAAGCGGAGCAGCAGGCCAACAACTCCCCTGCGCGAGTGGACGAGCAGTTGCGCGAGAACACTGTCCTCCACACCTCCTCCTCCTCCTCCTTGCGTGTCTCTCGGCGTCGGCGCTCGGGGTCGGAGGTGCGGGCGGCAGCCACTAGCCGACGGAGGCCAGAGGGTGCCAGGGAGCACTGCCGTCGTGCCGCGCCGTCGCAGGCGGGGGAGCCAGAAAGGGGAACAGGCAGTGGCGGGGCAGCAGTACGGAACGGGGCGCGGATCGCGCGGTCGTAGCTTGGAGGCGGGGAGACGGGAGCGGGAGGGGAGCAGGAGGAGGGCGGCGGGGCGGCGGTCCAATGGCGGCGCGGCACAGCACAGGCGGCGGCCGGCGGGGTAGGGAACACACTCGCAGCGCCTGCCTCCGTCGGCTTAGTGGGCCTCCCAGTGCGTGCCTTAGTGGGCTATTGTAGTTGGGCTGGACCCCAGGCCGTTTTTACCATTGGATTACAGTCCCCCTCAAATAAAAATGTCAATAGGTTTCAACGAATGGTAAAAACGGCCTGGGGTCCATTTCGACCTTCCGGGTCTTCTACCTTTCAAAAATTCAGGAAATCTAAAAAATTAAGAAAATGTAGAAAAAACTAAAAAATATAAGAAAAACAAAAATATGTCAAATTAAGGGAAAATACAGAAAATGTAAAAGAGACAAATTGTCATATGGATAAATATAGTTCTTTTGTAAAACAAAAATTATTTAAACTCCCCTTGAAGATGAACCCGATAATAAGACAGAAGAGTACAAAGCTACTTGCTCAAAAAAGAAAATTATAAAAGAAACAAATACAAAAGGAAAAAGAAATTCATGGATCATCCTTGATCCATGGCAGGCCGGTCTTCGACCAGGCCTTTTATCCATGTGTTGTGACGGGCTAGAAATTCGTGCCCGTGGGCCGGCCCATTTCGCCAGGTTTCTTCCACCTCGTGGATTCTTCCCCGAGCAAAGACAAACGTTACTCCTTTCTCCCTCTCGGGCGGACCCTTCTCCCGTGGACGCGGCGGCGACGACACCGACGCCGGCGGGGAGAGGGACGGCGCAACCGAGACGGTAGCGGCGTCCCTCCTCATCCCATTCCCCCTCCCCCTGTCCAACCGGCGGCACCGCATCCAACCACAGCGGCGTGAGCTCGGCGGTTACAAGGAGTGGCGACCGCAACAACCCCGTCGCCGGCGTGCTTCTCCCCCGACGCTGGACTGGTCAGGCTCCGCTCCTCCCTCTCTTCTTCATTCCCCCCGCTTGTCCTCTTAATTTCTATTCTCTCTGGTTCATTAAGTTTTAGTGTTCTTGGTCTGGTTCTTTGGATAATTTCTAGGGTTCTTGGTCTGGTGGCAAGATTCGTCGTATTTGTCAATACAACTTAGCTCATATGTCTTCTAGACCCCTGTTCTAGGATCTGAGCTCTCTCTTGTCTCTGAATTCAACTAAGGCA
>NC_041393.1:634442967-634458784 GCF_002162155.2 Triticum dicoccoides
ATCCATGTCTTAGTTGTGGTAAACAATTGTGTAGGTCAATTTATCAATGTTTTGACTCTGATCTTGAACTACAGGGTTGCAATGTTTTGGCATCAACACTTGTAAAAAAAATTAGCAGGAGAATGAAGATTATATAAAAAAATGTCTTACTAGTGGTAAACAAGCATATAATTCCTCCCAGGTAGTAACAATAACTTTATTGAGGGGATGGTTAAGCAATGCTAGAAAAAGATAACATGATGAAATTAAAGTTACACAAACTTATGAAGGTGGGGCTGTATCTTTTTTTTAGAAACAGCACAACAAGAACAGTTTCAGTACTTTTTGTAGCAACGACAAACATTCTGATGATTTTGTTGGTCAAGATTCATATCCAAATAATTGCACAGCTGCCTACATCGCTGCTGGCGCAGTCACATGTTAAGCCAGCTTAAACCAGAGGGACACTTGAGCTTGCGCTAGATTGTGGTCACATGCCAAGCTAGCTTAAACCAGAGGCATTTGAGTTTGTGCTAGATTAATGTATGTAGCTGTTTAATTTAAACTACCTGATGCATGCAACTATCAGTATTCTACAATCTACATATGCTTGTGCGGTTGTGTTTGTGCCCATACAACTGAAGGTCTGAAATCTTTTTTGTTTAGAGTGCCAGCCAATTTTTTACAACTGGTTATTAGGTGTTTCAATGCCCAGCTATTTGCCCTTATGTCATATTATAGGTTATGCATTTCTGAAATCTTGTGTCATTTGGTTCAGGAAATGATCTTGTCTTTGTCAATGGCTCACTGCAAAAAAAAAAAAAAAAAAACTTCTTCTTGCATTTGTCACTGCTAAGAAAGATACACTGGAAAAAGGTTCTCCTTATATTATGCTTTCTTCTGTTTATCAACAACGGAAAATATAGGATTGAAGTGCCCTTAGTTTCAGTTGTAAAATCAGTCAAAATATGCCTCTTTGTGTTTTAATGTAGACATATATCCTTTCCTTCGTGTGAGATGACAAATATATCCTTTTCCTTTTGTGAGATGACAGATATGCTTCTTTTTGTTAAAAACACCACCTTCCTCTTGGCAATATTTTTCTGCTGATGATTGGAGATCGACTTGGTACCTGTCACCAAGTTCTGTTTCTCTGATGTATATCTTGTCATTATTTCTCTACTGACTTGATTGTTGATTGCAGAAGGAAAGACTGCTATTACGTACATTGTTTCTTTGTTGATGTATACATTCTTCTGTGTACTAATTGCCCTTCATTGGCAATATAGTGCATCAATCATCACGGAAGTGCATCAATCAATACAGATGGACCATATCCAACGCAGATGATGCATCTTTGCCAGATGATAGAAATTTGTTGCTTCATCTGCGTTGGACATGGTCCACATCTTATTGTGAATTTGCTGACTGTACTAGCCAGAAAAAAAATACACAAAGTTCCATTCTTCACGAGGTTGGAGGATGGAAACATATAAGTTGTTACTGTACATTCATTTGATACTCTGATTTGTCATGTTCAGTACATTCCTCCCAGTCATCAGTCTATACTTGCTATTTCCATGTCCATTATGGCACTTGTTATTTTCTGTAGCCGCCAAGACAACAAGGAATTTCAAATGCATATATAACAGAAAATGTATTGTAAACATGTCCAACATAAACTTAGAAGCGAAAATTCCTATCCTTAGCTCATGCTTTACTATTATGTTCTATGTAGGCAAATCCACAGTTAGAGCTAGTATCAACAATGTCAATTCCTGGTAAGGCTAGCAATATGCAGCAGCTAGTCCCAATGGCACCTGCTGCAAGGGTTTCTGGTGGTGAACTAGTGGCGAAGGCTTCTGTTGGTGACAGTGGAAAGCAGCTGGTGCTGGTGGAGGGTGGAGGAAAGAGCTCAGGAGGGGTCAAGCTACGGGAGGATGAGGAGGACCTAGAGGTGAAGCTAAGGCGCATCATGGAGAATGTCCCCGTCCGTGTCAGCAACACCTCTGGGTCCTCAGCTGGTTCTGGCTCTGGTGACTTCCACCAGGTACTCTTTCTGCCTCCCACCCTCTCACAAGTGGAGAATTCAGCTAAAATGAGTGTCAGATTGAACCAATTTTTTTATCTTTTCCTTATTATGCAGATGGGACTCACATATAACTCTACATTATGGCTATGATGAGATTTATTTGTCAATTAGCACTTGAGTAGATGGTTGTAATGTTTTGTTGCAGTTGCCATTTTATTTAATTTTGTCTTAAAAGGAAATTTTGGGTCTATGGTTCATCTGAACATGAATGATTGATTCTCAATGGTTGCAATGTTATGGTGAAGTTACCATTTTATTGAATTTTGTCTTAAAGGAAATTTCGAGTCTATGGTTCATTTGCACATGAGTGATTGATTCTGAATACTCCCTCCGTTTCTAAATATAAGACCTTTTAGAAATTTCAATACGGACTACATACGGATGTATATAGACGCATTTTAGAGTGTAGATTCGCTCATTTTGCTCCGTATGTAGTCTGTAGTGGAATCTCTAAAAAAGTTTATATTTAGGAACGGAGGGAGTAGCTCTTTGGTGTCTATATAAGAAAAAACATGGTCCTTGCGTGCAAAAATGCATGTATACAAGACCCTTTACCTGTTGATATTCTTAAGAGTACTGTATCGAAAGCACTTGACTAAATTTTGTGTATGCTGTTATGCAGTTGACTATACCAAAACAACAATATGTTTAAAATTTGCTCAATTCTTGAATATCTAGAATACAAGTTGGTGTGGATTTTAAGGTAAGATCACTGAATACGAAAAATAAAAAGAATATGTTTTGCTGCATCACTTAATCAATAGGAGGTTTTAAGGCTGACGAATGACCACAGTTTGATAAAAGGTGAAGGTCTATTAAGTTATGATGTGATAGAAGAGAAGGGATCAGATACAAGATCTTTGTATTTGTGGCTTAGCTGCGACCATAGGCATTATCACATGATAATGGGAAGTTTCAGTGGCTTATGAGTGCTGGAACGGAGGCCAGAATTGCTACCAGCCTACCAGGAGAAGATTTAGTGTTTTGCTACTCACAACTCTTCATTTGAGTTATTAAAATGAAGTGTTGCTGTTGACTTGTAGGCACAATCCTAGTTTAACTTTAAAACTGCTATTGACTTGTGTGTGGGTTCAGACATGCATACAATCACTCTGAGTGACTGGCTGGGACAAAGGTTGTCATTATAGCAGTGGAGATTGTCTTGCTGGGACTGTACACAAGTTCATTTAAATTCTGCTCTCTTTGAGACTCGTGATAATAATAAACTCAGACATATTTTGTCCGTCATGTTTGTTCACCAGAATTCTTATCTCACATCCTTGTTTCGTGTAACATCATAGCAGCTGAAAATCATGATATATGTATTTGATTCCTCCTGTTCCAGCATTCACAGAGCTAGAGCAATTCTTTTCTTGATGTGTTCTCAACCATCTTATTTATTGATCTTTTTAGGAACAAATATAGGTCCAGATTTCTCAAGTTTCATGACATCAATATTTTCGAGAACTAGAATGGAAATACATTGGTAGTTAATAATCTGGTGTTTTAACTGTAAGCACTCTTGTTTTGACAGTATCGGCAAATGAGGAGAAGGGAGCAGGACCGAATAACGAGGATGGAGCGTGATTACGAAAAGAGGAAACAGGTGGCTGAGTTCAATCTGCGGAGGGAGGAAAGACTAAAAGCAGCCGAGGAGCGTACAGCCAAGAAGCGCCTGAAACGCCAAAAGAAGAAGCAGCGTAAGAAAGAAAAGCGGGCTAAACCAAACGGTGGTGGCGAGGAAGAACCCAATCGCGGAGTACCTAACCGAGTTGAGGAGTCCTCAGACGACGACGAGGGTTCGGATTACGAGGGCGACGACAAGTTTAAGCAATGCACATAAAGTTGCTGTTAAACTGCAGACTGCCATTCCTTGATATTGATTTTCACCAGTAGACATTCTGAATGGTGTGGAAGGCTGTCAGTCACTCCATGGTTTGGCTGTGGGCATGAACATACTAGATTGTAGTAATAGAGGCTTGGAAACATATTAGATTGGGGCATTGGGCCCTCTGTTAGTTTTCTGGAAACGCTTGTCTGCTGTAAGATGAACAATTGGATGCCAGTGGGCATTCTACTGGACGGTACATGGGGATGGGGCATTGGCCTCTTGGTTATCAACTAGTAAATATGCCCGTGCGTTGCACCGGGAGGAAGAACTTAACATGTCATTCATCATGTTAGAAGCTACCGGGTCGAGCAAAGTAGGATTTTTAGGGAGGGAAGTGCAAGACGTATATGATTAACCTAAGGCTGCGAAACATGTAATCAATGGACCCTGTGCCATGTGAAGATGTATCATACGAAGGGCAACCACATTTCCTCATACAAAAACAATAAATCCACGTCGGCTCGTTGATAAAGCCGCACAGGGAGCCGACGAGAAAAATAGAGGGGGCCAAGATGTCGCCGACCTGCTCAACACGAGCCGCCGTCCTACTACACATGTGCAGATCCAATGCCAATCATTATCATTGTCATCCGCAACCGTACATTGTCACTCTTATGCGCGTCGTTCCAAAGAAAGAGACCGAGAAAGAGAGGAAAGGGTACAACCCCCCTCAAAAACGTATAAAAGAGCATAAGAGTTTCCTACACTCCTACATCCATCCCTCGTCAGAATTTCCTATTTGCTTGCATCGGCAGCAGTCAGTGAATGATAGGTGTTGTCTATGCTGAGTTGCGTAGTTGTGTCTATCACACCACACACAGCCGCTACCAAGCACGTTGTTGGCACCAGTCATCGTGATGCAACCACACATGCTGCCATGACCGAACAACCGACAACCGAGCACACGCGCTGCCTTAGATCGAGCCTGAATGTAGTCGGTGCTAGGACACATAGCATCCAGCCAAGGTTTTGTGTTTCGTTTGTAAATTTGCCGCCCTTGAATGAAATGGGTGAACTTTGAAATTTTGGATTTTTTTTAGAAATCTCGGACAAAAAGGACAATCCAAAATTTAATTTATTTGGACGAAACATGAACAAAAAATGACTGAAATTGCACAGTTTTTTTGAATCCTCCAGCAATGGAATAAAGCAGAGTCAAACTGAACAACACCGATCCCTTGATTGATATACACCCATGAATAGCTAAGAACAATTCGATTTAGCGGACTACCATAAATCCCATAATTCAATCAGCAAGATTACCATAGTACTTAGTACTCATCTTTGTATGATTAGTACTGCATCAATCATGCTGCCAAGCACACGCATCTGCACCGATCCCTTTCGAGTCACCCGGCACGTCTGAATCCAGCAGCTTTCAGTCGGTACAGTTGATTAAAAAAAGCAACATGCACCGCCCACTGCGTATCCCTTATCCACAACAACACATCGCCATTCCCCATCACAGACACTCCGCCTCCATCTTCCTCCTCGTCCTACCTCACCCACCCAATGCTGCTCATCCTCCTCTTCTCCATCCATCTCACCACCCAAGCGTTGCTCACCTCTTCGTGCTGCCTCCCTGTCTCCTCCACCCGCACCTAGAGTGGAGCTCCTCTCTGCCACGAGCCACCCCAGCTGCCGCCGCCCCTCTCCTCCTCTCTCTCAGCTTTTTCCTTATCCTCTCGAGGGAAGGGAGTCGCCAAAGAACAACCCGCAGCAGTCCGGCTACCTTGGAGATCGCCCCGCCGCCGGGCCGGCCACCTCTTCGTCGGCCTCGTGCTCCTCCGCGTCGATCCAAACAACCAGGCAGCACCCCCGCTGCCTTGGAGCTCTGACCGCCTCCGGCTGGCCACCTCTCGGTCGGCCTCGTGCTCCTCCGCCTCGATCTGTCCGCCCCGTCGCCGGATCCACGCCGGAGCAGCCGGATCTGCCGCCCCGTGCATGTCCTGCCGTCGGGAGGAGGACGCTCGAGAGGAGCGCCCATTCGTCCGGGACATGGGCCACGCAGCTTGCTCCACCCCTGCCGCAGGTCTTCAAACAACCTCGCTCTCTTTCTATCAACTCTCTCATCCTCCATGCTGTAGACAACTCAAATCCATGTCGGGCACTCCATTGCTTGGCGGCGGACAGGTCACAATCCGGCAGCGAGCTCGCGGAGGCATGGAGGTCCGACGGCCATGGCTTCCTGCGAAGGAGAGAGAGGGAGGTGACAGAAAGAACCGGAGTGAGGGGAGGGAACAAGAAGAGGAGTACGGCGGCGCTGCTCCGGTGGCCGGCCGGCGCGGGGCAGCGGGGAGGCACAAGCGTGAGGCCGCGCGTTGAGGCGCTGCGTGAGGTCGGCTGCGGTGGCACTGGACGCCGGCGTGAGGAGCAGGCCGAGGTGCTTGGGACCTGCTGGTCCGGATCGAGCGAGGGGGCTCGGGGAGGAGCAGAGCACGGGGCGGCAGCGTACGGGCCAGATCGGGAGGCAGTTTTTTTTCTTTTCTCTCGCTCATATCGGTTCGGTTGACTTAAGTTGAGGACTGCGGGTTGAATACATATAAATGAGAAGGACGTTTTTGTAAGATTGATGACGACGTACGACAGAAACCCAATACTCTTTTTTCTTTACCCAAATTTGCTCGGACCGCGGGTTGACTAATCCAAACGACAGGGTGTTTTGTGCAAAAACGAATCGTTTTCCCCGATCCACTTAAACAGGGACTGCGGGTTGAATTCTTGAAAATAGAGGGGCTTTTTTGCAAAAGTGACGACGACGTACGACCAGAAGCACTCCGTGCTTTATTAGTATATATATATATATATATATATATATATATATATATATAGGGAAAGATTACTCCCTCCACCTGGAAAAGCTTGTTGCGGTGGTAATTTTGCAATTTAGCCCTTGTATAATCCACGACACAACCTGCGCTCCACTTCTTTCTCCTCTTCGTCACCGTGCTCTGAAGCCGCTGGGCCTTGCTCCTCCCTCCCCTACCCACGCCGCAGGCCGCCTTGCTCCACCCCTCCCACCCGCCGCTGCGTTGCTTCCCCCTCGTTCCCCATGGCGAACACAGTGAGAAGGTTGGATTTTTTTTTTCGATCTGCCGTCAGACGGCGGCGAGCCGGAGCTGGCCCTGCCCGTCATCGACCACCTCCTTGTCGGTTGGCCGCCGTCGACCACAAAGCCGCCCCCGACTGCATCTGCTCAACTCCACACCAAGAGTAGTAAAGATCGAGAGGCAAGCATCGAATCATGTAACCAGAAGGTGCTCCTCTTCGCCTGATAATATGGGCTAACTGAATTTATATCCCTAAGGCAAACCTTAGTTAAGTGTAAATGACAATTTATATCCCTGATTTATTCCCTTAGTGTGAATGGACTAAGGGAAGCATTCCCTGTTAACACGGAAACTTCATGTCAACAGTATACAACAACACTTAACTGAATTTATATCCCTGATGACAATATGGACTAGAAGGTGCTCTATATTGAACCGAGATTAAATTCAGAAAAAACACTAAACTGATTTTATACAACACTTTACTGAATTGACAATATGGTCCTCAATTTATAACACTTAATTGAATTTATACAGCAACACTTAACTGAATTTATAAAGCAACACTTAAATTCAGAGAGTGTAATTAACAGTATGCCTGTAGATTAAGGACTACCGTGCTGTTCTCAGTCTCACGAAGAACTGAGCTTGAGCACATTGAACTGAAGACAAGTGTGCAGTATAGGTTGTCAACTTGCGACAGGAGTAGAGCTTGTTCAGTGTACAACCAATTAGTGGCAGGTTCTTCATCATATTGCACCTGAAATGCTCTCAGTTTAGTGTACATCCAAGTCAAATGGTCTTCAGGATAGATCTTGAAAGAGAATCTAGTTTTCTAGGGGAATATTTAGTCAAGACAAATTCAGAGATTATTGGCTTCACGGGAATCTGTTTCTGCACAAGGCACCTTGTTTTGTTTCTATAGTTAGATTGGATTCGTCAAGCCAGTACTGAATAAAAATTGTTCAGTTAAAATGGTCATTTTAAAATACTCCTAGTAGTTGCACAAGCAGTACTTGCTGTTCAGGAAGTGATCAAACCTTACAAGGAAATGATCCAGCAATGATCCTTACAAGGATGATTCAGCAATGATCCTTACAAGGAGTAGTTCGTTTGGTCAAAAATACAAGTTTAATCTGCACTAGAAATGCCGGCTGTTACAACACTTCAAGTAGTGACCATGCTTTTCTCAAACCAGAAACGCTGCCACAGCAGCGAAAACGGCTGCCATGGCAGCCAAACCAGAAATGAATACTGAAAACTTATGATAGCTCCTTTCTCCATCAGGCAGAATTATAGTAGTACATGAAAACATGGCCACATAGATCGTAAACATGGTCACATGATTGAGCATCGCCACATAAAACATGATTGAGCATGATTGCAAGTGTGATAACATAGATCCTAAACACACATGAAAATACTGTTCCATTGTCAATTGCCATAGATCCTAAACGTTGTCATTGTCAATTGACTTTACTGAATATACATCAGTATATTTGACTTTACTGATTACAACAGTATATGCAACTCATACACGACAGTATATTTGACTTTACTGAAAATCCAGTATACTGTAACTTCAGTTAAGTGTAAATGATTTTTTTTTTGTTTCTCTAGCACCGAATTGCTTCCCTTAGTGTAAAATCAGTTAGCACATTATTCTTCTACTCCTAAAATTCAGTTAACATTTGGTTAACTGAATTCAGTTTAAACTCAGTTCCTGTGGAGTACATTTGGTTATCACCGGTGTAAATTCAGTTAATTCCTAAAATGAAAAATAAATACTCCTTACTAATAGACCTTCTATAGTTCTATATATCTAGATGATGCAAAGACCAGTACTGTCCCATTTTCGAAAGTATGATCAATGCCTACAGTACGCGTGGACAAGGACAATTGTGCTAGTTAGCTGAATGACAAGTGAGCCTAAGCAGACCAAAGCTGTATCTTATTGAACGTAATTTATATTTTATCAAATACTCCCTCCGTCCAGAAATACTTGTCGGAGAAATGCATAAAAATAGATGTATCTAGAATTAAAATACGTCTACATACATCCATTCCTCCGACAAGTATTTTCGGACGGAGGGAGTACAATGACTAAAAATGAGGTTGACAGTGGATTTCAATGACTCGGTCTTTCATATGGACTTTTGAAACAACTACCCACTACCCATATGATCTTGAAAATGGTCTCAAGTTCTCCCCAAAAGTACTTTTGGAATATAAGAAAGACACTCTGCCACAGAAAACTTGTTTCTGACGTCTTTCTTCGTCTTGTCTCCGTGAAACCTTCTCATGCCCCTGCTTACAAACTTTTTCTTCCATGGATGACTAAACTAACCGAACATGAAGTTTTTGCTCCCGAGTTCAAATGCATCTTATGAACAAATAAAAACAAATAGCTAAATGAATCAAAAAAATCTGAAATTTTTCTGGCAGCAAACAGTATTCAATGTTGTACATATATGCAATTTCTGTGAACAAAAAGCACTCCTAATGATCCGAGAGAAAAATAATTGGTGCTTTTTTTTTAAGGGAATTAACTTGCTGCTTACTTTATTAAACGTTTTCCCAGAGCTTCATGAATGTGATTTCACCATCAACATCTGCATGTTTGTTGAAAAATTCAGATTTTTTTGAGTTCTTTTAAAATATTTTTGGACTTTGCAGTTTATACTTTATACAGGAGCGTTTGACGTGGAGTATGTGCGTCACCATGGTGGACTCTCATGCCACGGACTAATTCAAAGCCCTTACCTTTTTTCATAGGCGAATGCACGAGCAGTAGAATTTAATAAGCAGTAAAATACGCCGGGGTCATCACGCATGTGACGCTGGCGAGAAGATGGTTTTTCTTGCCACCCGTCTCCGTCGTTCACCTGCCTCTAAATTCGACTGCACCCCCACTCATAATTTATGGCAGGTGATCACAGCCACCATCACCATGCCACTGATCACAGCCACTTTCATGGCCCTTGCCTTGTGCTTCGCCCCTGCACCTGCAGTGGGTGCAGCGGCGACACTCTCGGCGCCGCGTCCGCTGCGGGGCAACGACACGCTGGTCTCGGCACAGGGCAAGTTCGAGCTCGGCCTCTTCATCCCTGCTGGCAGCTCCGGCGACAGGTTCTACCTCGGGATCTGGTACAAGAACATCCCCGGCCAGACCATCATCTGGGTGGGCAACCGCGCGAGTCCACTATCTGCTGTCGCCTCCGCCGAGCTCCGTGTCTCCGCTGACGACGGCAACCTCGAGCTCGTCGGTCCCACCGCTGCCTCCACCTCGCCGGTCGTCGTGTGGTCTTCGAACCTGTCGTCTTCCTTGTCGCCGGGCTCAAACAACACGGCGGAGATCCACGACAACGGCAACCTGGTCCTTGTCGACGGCGGCAACTCCTCCAACGTGCTGTGGCAAAGCTTCGACCACCCGACGGACACGCTGGTGCCAGAAGCGTGGATCGGGGAAAACAAGCTCACCGGCGAGTACCAGGCGCTGACATCGTGGCGGAACGCCCAGGACCCCGCGCCGGGGATCTTCAGCGAGACGCTGGACCCGAACGGCGCTAGCGAGGTCTTCTACATGTGGAACCGGTCCCGCGTGTACTGGCGGACCGGCGTCTGGATGGGCCAAGCCTTCGCGAAGCTGCCAGAGGCGACGAAAAACACCATCTACAACGGGACGTACGTCGAGACGCCGGCGTACCGGCGCGTCATCAACGTGCTCTACGACAATGCAACCATAACACGCAGCGTGCTCGATCCCACCGGCCAGGCACAAATGTACATTTGGATGCCCACGAGCCAGAGCTGGCAGCCCTTGTGGACCGGTCCCATGTTGCAGTGCGACGTGTACGCGCTCTGCGGCGCATTCGGCGTTTGCGACCAGGGAGGCAAGCTACCTTGCCACTGTCCGCCCGGATTTGCCCCGGCGTCGGAGGGGGACTGGACGCTCAACGATTGGAGCGGTGGGTGCCGCCGGAGCTCGCCGCTCACGTGCGCGCACAGCGGATCAAGGACGGACGGGTTCCTGATGCTGCCAGACGTGAAACTTCCCGATGACTCGGTCACCGTGGGCGCTGCCCAGAGCAAAGTAGAGTGCGAATCGGCTTGCCTAAAGAGCTGCTCTTGCCAAGCCTATGCCTTCTCTGTCAGGGAGTGCACCGTCTGGTACGGAGAGCTCCGCAACCTTCAGCAGCTCTACTTGGACTCTGACAGCCCCGGGTCAGACCTGTACCTTCGGCTTTCAGAAAGAGGATTGCAAGATCTCCATAGCGTAGACAGGGAGAAAATGGGGAGAAAGTTATGGTTTGTCCTTGGCATCATATTGGCTGGTGTTGCAGCAGTGGGGGCATCGATCATACTACTAGCCTGGAGGATTGTTCTTGCCCGAAGGAGACTAGTCAGTATCGCAAATGAGAATGTATCCTCCTTGGCCGTGTACAGTTACAGCGACCTCCGTGCCGCAACGAAGGACTTCTCGGAGCGGCTGGGCCGCGGTAGCTTCGGCTCGGTGTACCGCGGTGTCCTGAAGCGGCATAAGGGAGACAACTCAATCAGAGTCCAGGTGGCAGTGAAGAAGCTTGAAAGTCTTGGGCGGCAGGGCGACAAGCAGTTCCGGACGGAGGTGAGCACGCTGGGGCTCATCCAGCACGTGAACCTCGTACGGCTCCTCGGGTTCTGCTCGTCGGGCGACGATAAGATGCTCGTCTATGAGTACATGCCCAGAGGCTCCCTCGACGGCCTCCTCTTCCGTGACGGCGCGTGCCTGAGCTGGCGCCACCGGTACTGCATCATGCTCGGTGTGGCCAGAGGGCTGGCCTACCTGCACCACGGCTGCCGCGAATGCATCATACACTGCGACGTCAAGCCGGAGAACATCCTGCTGGACGAGGACATGTCGCCGAGGATCGCCGACTTTGGGATGGCGAAGCTGGTGGGGAGGGACTTCAGCCGCGCGCTGACGACTATGCGGGGCACCATCGGGTACCTGGCGCCGGAGTGGATCTCTGGGCAGCCTATCAGCGCTAAGGCCGATGTGTACAGCTTCGACATGGTGCTCTTTGAGCTCATCTCAGGACGACGTAACTCCAAAGGGTACAGTGAGTTGGAGGCGGCAAGGACCGGTGGGAGTGAGTCCTCCTTGACCTTCTTCCCAGTGTGGGCCGCTGCAAAGGTTTTGGAAGGTGAGGTGGGCGCCGTGGCTGACCCGCGGCTGCGCGGCGATGTGATGCTGAAGGAGCTGGAGCGGGCGTGCAGGGTGGCATGCTGGTGCATCCAGGACGAGGAGGCGCAGCGCCCAACCATGACGCAGGTCGTGCAGGTGCTCGAAGGCGTCGTCCACATCCAAGCGCCGCCGGTGCCACGAACGCTGGAGCACCTTGTCAGTTGTCACCCTCGTGTAATTCTCACGTCGCGGGAATCTTTTTGACTAATGAAATAATTTTTGAACAAGACAATTGTACGCGCGTACACATCGACTGCCGACCGAAATTACTAGTTTCGAATTTTGAGGCTCCATGGTTTTATAATTTTTTTTGCAATTATTTAAAGATAGCTGCCTTATATAACAAAAACCATAGCGAAAATGCCAAATGAAGACCGAACTCCATGGAGGCCTTAATTTGAAAACTTTAAATTCAAAATTTTTAGTTTCAAAAAATTATGGAAAAATACACATATACCATAGATATAATGTACATTTGTGTGAATTTTCAGGTCGAGACGTGTTAAAATGAGAACTACAAAAAAAGGAAAAATATGTGTCTTATTAGCATATGTATTGTTCATCCTAAAGTCCATGATTTTTTTTTTGCAGCTCGCAAGTCAAAATATTTCATCCTAAAACTTTACACATATACACATTACATCCGTGTGAACATGGGTATTGTTTCAAAAAAAATTGAAAGCGAAAGTTTGAGTTTGGATATTTTTTTCAAAATTAAGGCCTCCATGGAGCTTGGACTCCAAAGTGCCATACTCAAACCACAGTGTCTTACAAACTCTACCAGCAGAAAATAAAGCATGACATGTAAGCACTAGTAGAAAAAGGGTCATTTGTCCCGGTTCGTAAGGCCCATTTGTCCCGGTTCCTAAAGGGTCGGTACTAAAGCCCTACACCTCCGGGACTAAAGGAAATTTTACGATTTTTTTGAATTTTTTTATTTTTTTCCTGATTTTTAAATTTTTAAATTATTTTACAATTTAATATCTAATCACCCCTCATCACTGTTCAATTTAACCTCTAATCTCTAATCACCCCTCATCACTGCTCAATTTAACCTCAAATCTCTAATCATCCCTCATCATTCTAAATCATCAAACTTCCCGGCCGGTCACCCATCCTCTCACTACTCCAACCTGAGCATCCTTAACTTCAGGGTTCTATTCCCCCTCGTTTCCAAGTCTGCACCTGTTGTTTTCCTGACACTAGTAAAATGTCAATCCTATTAACCCTCAGGAGTTTAGCTTGAGCATGAAGTCGCACGTTTCACTGCTTGAGTTTGAAACTATTATTCTAAAAATCAATAATTATTTCGTAACACTAATATTTCTTGAGTAAGTAGTTTGACCAGATTTGACCAAAATTCAAAAAAATTGAAATAATTATTTAGTAACACTAATATTCTTGAATAATTATCTAGTAACACTAATACTTCTTGAATAAGTAGTTTGACCATAGTTTGACTAGATTTAACCAAAATTCAAAAAAACTGAAATTTGAGTATAACTTTTGTTCCTTTTAGAATTTGAGAATTGTAAAAATTTGCAAATAGGCCGTAGGCGGTCAATCGGATGCGGATTTTCGGGTTGAACATTTTGATATATTATACGTTTTTTTTCCGACATCGTATGCAAAAGTTATAGCCGTTTTACTTTTTCATGATTTTTTTTTGCAAAACATGTCCAAATTTAAGTTTTTTAATTTTTGTAACTAGTAGATGTAGTAATATAACTACATCTTGAAGGATTTTATTTTTTGAAGTTTTTATCATTTTCTTTTATTTTTTTAATTGAAATGGCGATACACGGGGGGGTGGGGGGGTGGGGGGTGGGGTATGAACCGAGACTAAAGGTGCGATGCCCTTTAGTCCCGGTTCGTGTCTCAAACCGGGACTAAAGGGCCCATTTAAACCGGGACTAATGCCTTTAGCCGCTCGAACTGGGACTAATGTGTATATTGTCCTGTGACCAAAGCCCTGTTTTCTACTAGTGAAGCTAGACACCTAGAGCGAACAGGTGAGCCTCATGATATTTGTGCATCCATGATTCGAACCCTCAAGCATCACAAGACGAGCATTCACACTACAGGAATCACTGGCTATGCCGTCGGCTAAGCTGTCAGCAAAGGGCCGATACCCGTCGGCATAGATAGCGTTGGCTGACCTCCCGTGCCCGTCAGCATAGTAATGCCGTCGGCATATGGCTGCCACGTGGCGGCAGCTGGTGTCCCCTGTGGCTTCTCCATGCCAATGGTATAACCGTCAGCATACTGGGGGCAGCTGGTGTCCCCTGTGACTATTCTTCTATTTCTAAAATTCAGTTAACATTTGATTAACTGAATTAAGTGTAAATTTAGTTAACATTTGGTTAACTGAATTCAGTGTAAATTCAGTTCGTGTGGAGTACATTTGGTTATCACCAGTGTAAATTCAATTAACTCCTAAAATGAAAAATAAATACTCCTTATTTATAGACCTTCTATATATCTAGATGATGCATAGATCAGGACTATCCCATTTTCGAAAGTATGATCAATGCCTGCACTATGCGCGGATTACTGTGCTAGTTAGCTGAATGACAGGTGAGGCTAAGCGGACCAAAGCTGTATACAAAAGCAAATAGTACAAGAACCGAGCCGGTAACCGTATAGTACAGGTATATTTTATTTATACAATGACTAAAAATGAGCGAGACAGTCAATTTCAATGACTGTCGATCTTTCAGATGGACTTTTGAAAACAACTACCCACTACTCCCTCCGTTCCTAAATGTAAGTCTTTGTAGATATTCCACTAGGTGGACTACATACGGAGCAAAATAAATTAATCCACACTTAAAATGCATCTATATACATCCGTATGTAGTTCATAGTGAAATCTCTATAAAGACTTATATTTAGGAACGGAGGGAGTAGACGATAGCAGACAGGCGAGCGGTGAGCTCAGCCAGCCACCAGTATTCAGTATCTTGAAAATGGTCTCAAGATCTCACCAAAAGTACTTTTGGAATAAAAGAAAGACCCTCTTCCACAGAGAACTTGTTTCTCACGTCTTTCTTCTTTTTGTCTCCGTGAAACCTTCTTATGCCCCTGCTTACAAACGTTTTTTTCCATGGATGAATGTACTAACCGGACATAGTAAAATAAAAACAAATACCTCGTGAAGTTCTTGCACTGTGGCCCACGAGAAGGACTGTTTGTTTGTCCAGGTGTTTCGGGCCAGAAATCCGTGCCCGTGGGCCGGCCTTACAAGTACTCCTACGACCCATATAGCCAGGTTTCTTCCACCTCGTGGATTCTTCCTCGAGCAAAGACAAACGTTATCCTCCCTCCCTCTCACGAAAAAGGTGGGCGCGGCGGCGGCGACGACGACACCGACGCCGGCGGGGAGAGGGACAGCGCAACCGGAGGAGACGGTAGCGGCGTCCCTCCTCCCCCTATCCAACCTGCGGCACAGCATCCAACCACAGCGGCGTGAGCTCGGCGGCGACAAGGAGTGGCGACCGCAACGACCCCGTCGCCGGCGTGATTCTCCCCCGACGCTGGACTGGTCAGGCCCCTCTCCTCCCCCTCTTCTTCACCCC
>NC_041393.1:634458983-634463039 GCF_002162155.2 Triticum dicoccoides
TCGTGTTTGTTAATAGTACAACTTAGCTCATATGTCTTCCAGAGAGATCCCTGTTCTAGGATCTGAGCTCTCTCTTCTCTGAATTCAACTAAGGCATGAGGAACTAGGGGGGGAGATAGCTATCAGATCCATGTCTTAGTAGTGGTAAACAATTGTGTAGGTCAATTTTTGACTCTGATCTTGAACTACAGGGTTGCAATGTTTTGGCATCAACACTTGTAAGAAAAAAAAAGCAGGAGAATGAAGATTATATTAAAAAAAGATGGTCTTAGTAGTGGTAAACAAGCATATAATCCCTCCCAGGTAGTAACAATAACTTTATGGAGGGGATGGTTAAGCAATGCTACAAAAAGATTCCATGATGAAATTAAAGTTACACAAACTAATCAAGGCGAGGCTGCATCCTTTTTTGAGAAACAGCACAACAAAAACAGTTTCAGTTCTTTCTGTAGCAATGACAAACATCCTGATGATTTTGTTGGTCAAGATTCATATCCAAATAATTGTACAGCTACCTACATCGCCGCCGGTGCAGTCACATGTTACGCTAGGTTAAACCAGAGGGACACTTGAGCTTGCACTAGATTGTGGTCACATGCCATGCTAGCTTAAACCAGAGACACCTGAGTTTGTGCTAAATTAATGTATGCAGCGGTTTAATTTAAACTACCTGATGCATGCAACTATCAGTATTCTACAATCTACATATGTTTGTGCGGTTGTGTTTGTGCCCATACAACTGAAGATCTGAAATCTTTTTTGTTTAGAGTACCAGCCAATTTTCTACAACTTGTTATCAGGTGTTTCAACGCCCAGCTATTTGGCCTTACGTTATATTATAGCTGCATTTCTGAAGATCTTCTGTAATTTGGTTCAGGAAATGATCTTGTCTTTGTCAATGGGTCACTGCGAAAAAAAAAACTTGTTCTTTCATTTGTTACTGCTAAGAAAGATACACTGAAAACAGGTTCTCCTTTATTATGTTTTCTTTCGTTTATCAATAAGGGAAAAGATAGGATGTAGTGGTGGAGGCGGCCCGTACGGACTTGCCAGGTAGAGGCGGATGCCCTGGACCGCGGCGACTAGGTCGTTGAGGACGCCGGCCATTGCCTCCTGTGTGAACTGCTGCGGCTGCGGGGGAGGTGACGGCGGCGGCGTATGTTGGACGGGGGTCGGTGGCCGCCCGTGGCCTGGCGCGGTGCCGGGCGCCGGGAGGGTCGGCGCCGAGAGCGACGCCGTAGCGCCCGCCGAGAGCGAGGCCGTGACGCCCGGCGCGGAAGTGGCGGCGGTGGAGGAGTTGGCGGCAACGGCGGTGGTGGAGTTGATGGGCAGCGGCGGTGGTGGCGGCGGCGGAATTGGAGGTGGCGAAGACATGGTCGAAACCCGGGTACCTGATACCAAATTGGTAGGACTAGGGTTCCTACCAGCACGGCTACGTAGGTTATAGGGATGAGGTGGAGGTGGATGAGGGCTGGAGCGGGCGCGCCGGCGAGTAGGCGCCGTCGCGGCTAGGGTTTAGGGTCGGCGGCGGTTGGCTGGTGTCGGCTAGGGTTCCGGCTCCTCAGGGAGCCGGGCAACAGAAGATGATAATATCTTTATTGCTTGATCTCAAACGATGTCTTACAACTAGTATTTATAACTTTAGCCTAAGATAACTTGCCTAAAATAACTTGCCTAAGATAACTTGTGGGTCAAGCCCCTAATACTAATGCCCGGTGGGCCTCTTCCTTGTATAGACCAAACCGGTCATAACAGAGGTGCCCTTAGTTTCAGTTGTAGAATCAGTCAAAATATGCTTCTTTGTGTTTGAATGTAGAGATATATCCTCTTCTTTGTGTGAGATGACAAATATATCCTTTTCCTTTTGCAATACTTTTCTGCTGATGCTTGGACAGATTGACTCGTTACCTGTCACCAAGTTCTGTCTCTCTGATATATATCTTGTCATGATTTCTTTGCTGACTTAATTACGCTGGTCTCAGACGCCCAATACAAAGAATATGCCAAGCCGGGTCAGAGAGCGACGACTCATTACCTCTCACCCAAGCCTATCACAGAATGACAAATTCACAATATATAACATATCATTCTATCTTGGTCTCCAGCGAGCTTCAGCTGCACTGATCAATGGGAATGGAGTATGCTTCATCCACGACGGCGTCTTCCATGTTCCTGCCTTTCCTTGCGATGTTTGGGGCCATCTACCTCCTCGGCTACTTCGTGGTCTTCCGGCGCTGGAGCCCGCAGCAGCGGCCGGACGCGTCGAGCTGCCTCACCTCGCTCTTCCACGGCACGCCGGCGATGCTGCTGGCGCTGCGCGCCGTGCTGTCCAGCCCGGGGGCCGGCGACCTCGCGGCGGCCAACGCGCCCGCTGACGACCTCGTCCTTGACTTCAGCACGGCCTACTTCACCGTTGACCTCCTCCACTACCTCGTCTTCCTGCCCCATGAGGTCCTCTTCGTGGCGCACCACCTCGCCACGCTCTACGTCTTCGCCACCTGCCGTGTGGCCGTGCATCGTGGCGCCTACGGGCTGCTCGCGCTGGAGGTGCTCGCCGAGGCCACCAGCCTCGCGCAGAACCTGTGGACGCTGGCCGACATGCGACGCGCAGACTCGCCGCTGGCCGCGAGGGCGCACGCCGCGCTGTCGCTCCCGTTCTACGTGGCTTACACGGCCATGAGGGCGGTCCTCGGGCCGGTCTGGTTCGTGAGGATGGTGAAATTCTACGCCGCCGGGGCCGGCGATGGTGCTGTGCCGACGTGGGCGTGGGCGTCGTGGAGCGTGGTGATTGGGTCCGCGATACTGGTGAGCGTGCTGTGGGTGGGCAACCTGTGGTTCGCCTACTTCAGACATAGGATGGGGAGCAGCAAGAAGGAGCAATGATGGGCTCCTTAATTTTAATAATTTTCTCATTTGCTGAAATGTTAAAAAAAATTGATGTCGGATTTTTTTAAGATTTTCTCGTCCGGATTGTCATGTGAGAACAGATAAATTTGCCATGCTGCTGTAGGGGATTTTGCATCCACTGAAGCGAAAATTGTCAATGTTGTAAAAGAAATGACAGAAAATTGCCAAGCTGCGCAGAGTACTCTGGTGTGTTCGATCAGGATCTGACGGTCCTAAGCGCGTTCGCTAGGATTGCTAGAAAATCCGATGATCGCCGGTTATTGGCGCCCTTGATTTGGGGATTTGTAACCTTAGTTTTAGTACGGTTTGATTTAGCCGATCTCGGGTAACAGGAGTTAGATCAGGGAATTATCTCTGTATTGCATTGATGTACACGAGTGTGTTTACATACACTTGAGATTGAGTTCCGATCAGCGCGCTGGCGTGCAAGTCCACTGTACACCATGGGAACCAGTCCAGCGAAAGCATGGTGCCCGCGAATGTTGAGGCTAGAGCTACAAAAATCGGGGAACACACTTGTCGGGAGGGGAAAGTATCTAGTGCTCCCAGGCCTAGGGTGCTCCGATGCAAAAAACATTTTTTTTTAAATGTTCAAAAAATGCAGCACATCGACGGAATATCGATGTCTCTTGTCACAAAATTTCAAATCAAAATTCGAAACATTGCTCCAGATACAAAAACGACAAATTTAACATCAATGTGATAATGTGCCAAAACTAAAGCCCAACTTATGTTATGTACAAAAATTTGTTATTTTTGTATCTCGAGCAATGTTTCGAATTTTGGCATCGGAGCACCGGGAGCACCCTAGGCCTGGGAGCACTAGATACTTTCGGGAGTATCTAGTGCTCCCAGGCCTGGGGTGCTCCCGGTGCTCCAAATGTCCGACCAGGGAATTTTGATTTGATATTTTGTGACAAGGGACATCGATGTTCCATCGATGTACTGCATTTTTTCTAGAATTTTTTGAACATTTAAAAAATGTTTTTCGGACATTTGGAGCACCGGGAGCACCCCAAGCCTGGGAGCACTAGATACTTTCCCTGGTCGGGAGGTCCTTGGTGAAGATGTCAACAAATTGTGACGCCGTTGGACGTCGAGGACGAGGACTTCACCGAGGGAGACGTGTTCAGGCATGAAGTCGAGGTC
>NC_041393.1:634463333-634471263 GCF_002162155.2 Triticum dicoccoides
CCCCCAACCATCGATCGATACTTTGAACCCGACGGGAGATAAATCACTTGGATAGGCATCGTCAGATTAGCAAAGAAACCCCGACTTAACTCCTGGAGCAGCTTTCGCTCGTGCATGATTAGGTCTACGTGTGTTTAGATTAGGCGCCGCTGCCGCCGTCTGTTGGAATTGATCTCAGGTTGTAATAGACCGATATAAAAAGAAGGGGAGTCCAATCCCACGTTGGTGCTTTGATCAGGGGCACCCAAACCCAACGTTTTGGTTTCGGTCCCCGGTCCATCAGTTCCCATATAAAAGGAAGAGGTCACGTACCTGTTCAGATAAGAAAAGAAAAACACAAACGGGTTAAACTCCTGAGTGCTAACAACAGATCCTAAAAAGAGGGAGCTGATGGGCTGGAAGGCCGACTACCACCGCCGGCCACCGCAAGGTCAGTGCCGGTGGCCATCTCCTACAACGGCGCTCCTGATGCATGTCCACACCATCTACATGTTGCTTTTCTCCCGGCCATATCTTCATTGCCGGAGATCCCAAGGTGCAGCCATGGGCTACACAAGGGGCTGCATTGAGCAGCCATGGGATTTCGCCAATCAATGTAAGTTTGTACGCTTCCGCATAATACTGATGTTCTAGTCCGAGATTAAGTCCTAAAATTGATTAGCCTAAAGCCAATTAACCTAACAATGGTATCATGAGCTGGTTAATCTCGGTTAGAACTCTAATCATGTTTTTAGTGATGTTTCTTTTCTGTTAACGATCATGTTAAAGTCCTGATGTTCTCCGTTCCAGATAATCACCAACTTAAGGTTTAATTAAACTTTATTAGGTTAGTGAGCCTTGTTTATGGCTAATTATTTTCAGTCAAGGTATTACTGATGCGGGTTAGTGCTAATTACGCGTTTAAGCAATCAGAAGGAGGGGAATGGCAAATTCTAGAAAATCCCCAATTTTTGAAACCCTGGAATTTGGAATTCCCCAAATCAGCGCCCAAAAATGTTGTAATCGACAAAAAGAAGAGTATTTGAGGCACACCTCATGACGCTGCGCCTATGCTCCTTCGGGATCCCTGCGCCGGCGACGCCGCCGTCTCTCGGGACGACGTGCGGAAAGACTCAGCCGCCGCTGAGGCGCAAATGGACGCGCACATGCAGTGGGTTCCGCACCCCGTACGTCACCGCCAAAAGTTTGCGCTGCCTCACGCGTAGCTAGGACTACCGTCCTCCCAGTCTCGCCATGAGCTCAACACGGCGAGCGCCGTTCGGCGGAGGAGCGCGCGGCCTTGAGCGAGGCACGCTGCTCCGACGAACGGGACTGCCGCACTGCCATGGCCTGCGTGCCTCGGGTCGCCGCCGCGGTTGTCGCCTCTCCTGCACAAGCCGTGAAAATCGGGGGAGAGGAAAGGAAATTCTTCTAGGGTTTGACCAGGTGTTGTTTTGCTCCGCCCCGGGAGGATCGGGGCCGTCGGCTTGATCCAACGGCTGAGGCCGACGTGGAGCTTCGAACGGGCCTTCGGGCACTTAAAAGGCCGCTTCTGCAGCTGGGTTGCGGCCCAGCATGTCTTATCGTGGCAGGAAACGTTTTTTTAATGTTATTGTCTTTGAGCTGGGCCAAATGAATCAAGGGTAGCCATGGGCTGTATTGGGCCAACAAATTTATGTTCTGTGCGTATTTTCTTTTATTCAGTGCAATTCTATAATTAAGATTATTCTAAGAAAGTCTTTTGCACTGTCATAGATAGAAAATTGTCAGAAAAATTAAGTTCTAAATTGTGTTTTAGTTTTCTTAGTATAATGGAACCAACGAGAAGTTTTGCTTAGAAAATTAAAGCACAATTAATGTTTATGTAATTTTCATGGCAAACCTTTAATGATGATGAAGATTTATTAATAAAAATCCATGGATAAGTATAGGTCAAATTATGTTCTTTAGGCATTTTGTGCAGTTTTAGTGCATTCATTAAGTTTCAAATAATGTTTTTGCACTGATGAGTTTTAAAGTGCCTATAATTATGCTTAAATCTTCTGAATAAAATGGAGCCAACGGGAAATTTTATTTTGGAAAATTTAATATGACGTGAATGTTGATGTCATTTAAAGGCACCTTTTATGGTCATCACTTTTCAAGTATTATTTCAGTGAAGAAATCTTAATGTTAAAATATTGAGCATTTTTTCAGTCACTCATTTAAGTTTCTAAACATTAATATTTTATTTGGAAACTTTATTTGAGTGTGATGTTTGTGGTGATGCCATCCTAATGACATTTCTTAATGATGTGATCATTTCGAATGGGCTGAGGCCACCTCAAAGAGAATGTGATGGTCACATGGTTCAGTTTTCCGCATCATAATAATATTGTGGCGATACGCCTATTGGGCAAAGTTGAAGTTTTTATTTGGTGCATTTCATGTCATTTTATTATGATATGCATTATTGAAATATGCATAAAGACTCAAAAATAATGTTCATGGGGTTATGATCAATCCCCTAAAGAAAGGAATTTTGTTTAGGGGATTCGTTTCCAAAGTACCTGTTGCTGCCAAATATTGTTATTTTGTGAATCCTTATGAAAATTTGTGTCCATATTACCTGGAAAATGTTATGATATCCTGACGATAATATTAATGTCTTTTTGGACTGACTGTAACTTTGAAGTCTACTCTCTCGCAATAACATTTATATTTATATGTTAATTCCAATGTCACCTTCATTGTATGTCGTTTAGAATTTTAATGATAATTTTGACACTTATTTTTTAATGTTATTTTCAATGTTCATTAAGTGTCAAAATTTTAAGTTCAAGATGACTACAACAGGTTATGAATCCTTGTGTCCTATGACATAATGGATTACACTTTAATGTTGCTTTATGTTAATGATGGTTAGTAATTTAGTTAATATTCTTGCTGGTCTTTACGTGATTTTATGTTTCTTTAATCAAAATGGAACCAACGAGAAGTTTTGATTAGAGATTTAGTGAGCCAAATTCATAGTGGCGATTGATGATATTCTGACCAACGTTGATTATTTTTATGTGTCATTTATGAATGAATAAGTTTTTCTTTCCGTTATTTGCCCAACGATAATGCAGATTAGAATAAATTAATCATTTTTTATTCATCGCATTGCATGGTTAATTCATGCTTGATGTTTTGTTGTGATGTTCATAATGATGTCTTCTGTTTTCATAGCAATGAACATTAATAATGATGCCAACTTCCATTTTGGCATAGCCAACCCTTATGTAAATAACTTTTCTGTGTGGAGAGTGGAGATCATTTTCTCATGTAAGGAATCTCGCAATGTTTCTCTGCCACTAAGGTTTACAGATT
Organism: Triticum dicoccoides; assembly: GCF_002162155.2. Classification (NCBI taxonomy): domain Eukaryota; kingdom Viridiplantae; phylum Streptophyta; class Magnoliopsida; order Poales; family Poaceae; genus Triticum; species Triticum dicoccoides. The sequence goes on from NC_041393.1 coordinate 634,466,664, forward strand.
TAATCATGATGTTAAGGCGGACATTGGGAGAGGTCTCAAAATGCATGTGCTATCATGCACATTACTAATGCAATGGGGTTTAAAGTGAAAACTATTGGATTTATTCCGATTTGGAGATACTTAATTCTTCATCTGATTGATGATGTTTGTTCTTGCTCCCAGTTACTGGAGAAACTTATTTCTAGTTTCTCGAACAGATGACATGATTTTCTGTGTTATCAAGTCAACTCCAATTATGTAACGTTAGTTTTGCCCTAGGGTGAGACAAGTTATGTTTTTCATCTGAATGGATCATTTGTAAAGATTATGTGTTATGTTACAATTAAAGATGTAAGAGAAGCGTAAATAATGAGACATCATCGAAATTGTGGTTTTAGACCACATTTCGAGGGGGAGAATGGAAGTCTCGTTTAATATGAGATATCACGTTCACTTCTCTTACTTAGATCAAAATATGTATGTTAATTCTCCAATTAAAGATAGAACCAACGAGAAGTCTTGGTTGGAGAATGTATGAAAATCATATACTAATGTCAATTATCTAATTAAGATGCAACAAGTCTTATTTAGAAGGATGGATAAAAATTACTCATTTTATTACGTTAATGTGTACTTAATCCCTTATGAGCATTATGAAGCACACATCACTAGTAGAAAAGGGGGAATTTGTCCCGGTTCGTAAGGGCCTTTAGTCCCAGTTCATGAACCGGGACTAATGGGTCGTTACTAATACCTCGCCCCTTTAGTCCCGGTTCTAACACGAACCGGGACAGATGGTCCTCCACGTGGCCGGTGCGCCCAGCCCAGGCAGGGGGGCCTTTGGTCCCGGTTGGTGGCACCAACCGGGACCAAAAGGCATCCACGCGTCAGCATTCCAGTGGCTGGGTTTTTTTTGAAAGGGGGGGGGGGTTGGGGGTTTTGGGGGGTTAATTTAGGTGTTTCATATATTGTGTTAGCTAGCTAATTAATAGAGAGAAGTGTCCTCTCTTATGTCCGTGCTTGGTCGACGCTACGTACTATACATAGAGAGGCCCTCGACACGCTAGCTAGTAAGGAAATGAAGGGAACCATTAAGTACAGAAGTTTGTCATGCATACCGAGAGAAGTGGTCGATCAACCTCTCCTTCTCCGAGAGATTGGTCGAACAACAAGTTTTCGTATTATGTATCCGACGCTACTGGCTACATACATGTACAATATGTAAGATATCTTAATTACAATCCCCTAGCAATTGAAATCAACTTCCACATGGTGTTCTTCGGCTTTATTGATGACGTGGTCAAGAAAGAATCCTGCCAATTCCTCTTGAATTGCTTTCATGCGATCTGGTTCTACGAGTTCATTCCGCATCTGCCACGTCTAATTTGAAGAAGGGGTTAATTAATACATATATGTGAATGAAACTCAACAGAAATGATGGTGTAATAAAATGAAATTGTGAATATTATTGCTTACGCACTTCATATTGTCTTTTAGAGTAGCCCCGCTTATTTTTCAAAGTCGCGTTGTGGATGAACTCGCACACGTAGTACCCACAGAAATCATTCCCTTGTTCCTGCCACAAGCACTTTACGAGAAATAGAGGTCAATCAAACTGATAATGAAACATTATAAATGGCATCGATGAAAGTATAGCTATAGAATAAGCGGGAGATGCGCGCAACTAGCTAGCCAGTAGTACTTACTTTCGGGTATGTATATCGTAGCTCCTTCGGCAGTCCCGGAGCTTCTGCAGTGAACTGTTTCCAAACCCTGCAAGACAAAGAAAATATTTATTATTACTTGAGATATCAGGAAATGAACAAAAAGTTGCCGATATGGTGCGATAATGATCGGTTGAACTTACTTGTTGAGCAATTCAGTCATGTCCGCATATGTTTCGGGATCTTTCCGTCTCGAGTCTAAGACGGTTACTAGTCCCCGCTCAAGCTTAATCTCCAGAAGAACATAGCGAAAGCTGCGCACGCATGCATAACTCATCAATTACATCACTATAACCTCGCTCGAGTAATAAGGGAAACCGAATATGCACACGACAGTAACACTCACTCGCCGTTGTAAGGAAAGAGTATGGTATCTTTGTTTTGATTTTTGATCAACGATTGTAGCAAGTTGGCCTCGGCCTCTTCGGCGTGCTTTGTAACCTGATTATCATCTATGATATTTGTGTTAATGAACCCAATATCATAGATTTCTTGTTTTCTGCACTCGACGATCTTCAATCTGCATAATATAGTGAGGATAATAGATTATAAATACATGCAATGAAAGAGCCGAGCTATATATAGAGACTTAATGACAGAAATAGTACTTACAGACAGTAGCAAAAGACCGTTAATTTATCGAGGGCCTTTTGATTGAAGAACGCGAAGAACTCCTCAAATGGAACACACAACAGATCAGTTCCAACGATGTCGTGCTCCTCTTTAATGTGCAGATACAAACTATTTATCCCCCAGACTCTCTGCAGGTTTTCATGTACCAATTATGGAATCTTCGCATCATCGTTGTTAGAGATTTTTCATCTTTGACGAGAGGCTTTCCGTACTCGTATCTGTGTTCGACCACCTCCATGAAATCAGGAAATTGATCGTCAGGCAGGTAATCTTGTAGATTGCCATAACCGGGCACCATCCCCGGAGCAATAGCGACGATGTTGCCGCTAGACACATTGAGCGGGGGGCACGATTGATTTGCTTGTTCGCCGAGCTGGGCATCTTTTTTCGCAGCTGCTCGTTCTCTTGACCTTTGATGTCTGACAGTACTTCCCGACCGCTCCGCTTGGAGATATGTCTGTTCAGTAATGCGCTCATAGTTGGTTCTCGGCGGAGACTTTGCCGGTTTCCTCAAGGCATCGAGAGTGCGCTTTGCTTTCACCGGATCTACCTTCTCCTCCGGAGGTGGATGTCTCTTTGCTTTCACCCCTTCAAAGAACTCCTTCACGTGGGTCCGCATGATTGTCGCGTTTTCCTCCTCGGTCCTCTCGTACGGTAACTTCTCTAGAGGCTTGAGAGGTGGACCGTATCTGTATTGCCTCCCACCTCTAGTTGTGCTGCTAGACGCCGGAGCAGACGGAGCGGCTACAGCGTCTGTCTTCTTTCGTGCTTGCTTACGAGGCGGAGGAGAAGGACTACGACGCGCCGGAGCAGCCGGGCGGCGGCGGGTCTCTTCCGCCCTTGCTGGCGAGGCGGAGAAGGAAGAGGCTGATGGCTGCTCGGGCGCGCCGACGCAGGCGGAGAAGGAGGCGGAGTGCCTCCACACGCCGGAGAAGGAGGCGGAGTGCCGCCACGCGCCGGAGAAGGAGGCCCAGTGCCCTGATCTTCACTCACCGGAGGATGAGGCGGTGGAGGAGGCGGAGTGCCCTGGCTCGCCGGAGGAGGAGGAGGAGGCGGAGGCGTCCAGTTCGGAAGGTTGATGAGCTCCTTCCTGTTGGAAATATGCCCCAGAGGCAATAATAAAAGCATTATTATTATATTTCCTTGTTCATGATAATTGTCTTTATTCATGCTATAATTGTGTTATCCGGAAATCGTAATACATGTGTGAATAACAGACACCAACATGTCCCTAGTGAGCCTCTAGTTGACTAGCTCGTTGATCAACAGATAGTCATGGTTTCCTGACTATGGACACTGGATGTCATTGATAATGAGATCACATCATTGGGAGAATGATGTGATGGACAAGACCCAATCCTAAACATAGCACAAGATCGTATAGTTCGTTTGCTAGAGTTTTCCAATGTCAAAGTATCTTTTCCTTAGACCATGAGATCGTGTAACTCCCGGATACCGTAGGAGTGCTTTGGGTATGCCAAACGTCACAACGTAACTGGGTGACTATAAAGGTAGACTACGGGTATCTCCGAAAGTGTCTGTTGGGTGACATGGATCAAGACTGGGATTTGTCACTCCGTATGACGGAGAGGTATCACTGGGCCCACTCGGTAATGCATCATCATAATGAGCTCAGAGTGACCAAGTGTCTGGTCACGGCATCATGCATTACGGTACGAGTAAAGTGACTTGCCGGTAACGAGATTGAACGAGGTATTGGGATACCGACGATCGAATCTCGGGCAAGTAACATATCGATAGACAAAGGGAATAGTGTACGGGGTTGATAGAATCCTCGACATCGTGGTTCATCCGATGAGATCATCGTGGAGCATGTGGGAGCCAACATGGGTATCCAGATCCCGCTGTTGGTTATTGACCGGAGAGTCGTCTCGGTCATGTCTGCTTGTCTCCCGAACCCGTAGGGTCTACACACTTAAGGTTCAGTTACGCTAGGGTTGTAGGGATATGTATATGCAGTAACCCGAATGTTGTTCGGAGTCCCGGATGAGATCCCGGACGTCACGAGGAGTTCCGGAATGGTCCGGAGGTAAAGATTTATATATGGGAAGTCCTGTTTCGGGCATCGGGACAAGTTTCGGGGTTATCGGTATTGTACCGGGACCACCGGAAGGGTCCCGGGGGTCCACCGGGTGGGTCCTCCTGTCCCGGGGGGCCACATGGGCTGTAGGGGGTGCGCCTTGGCCTACATGGGCCAAGGGCACCAGCCCCACATAGGCCCATGCGCCTAGGGTTTGAGGGGG
>NC_041393.1:634477493-634481795 GCF_002162155.2 Triticum dicoccoides
CGAAAGTGTCTGTTGGGTGACATGGATCAAGACTGGGATTTGTCACTCCGTATGACGGAGAGGTATCACTGGGCCCACTCGGTAATGCATCATCATAATGAGCTCAGAGTGACCAAGTGTCTGGTCACGGGATCATGCATTACGGTACGAGTAAAGTGACTTGCCGGTAACGAGATTGAACGAGGTATTGGGATACCGACGATCGAATCTCGGGCAAGTAACATATCGATAGACAAAGGGAATAGTGTACGGGGTTGATAGAATCCTCGACATCGTGGTTCATCCGATGAGATCATCGTGGAGCATGTGGGAGCCAACATGGGTATCCAGATCCCGCTGTTGGTTATTGACCGGAGAGTCGTCTCGGTCATGTCTGCTTGTCTCCCGAACCCGTAGGGTCTACACACTTAAGGTTCAGTTATGCTAGGGTTGTAGGGATATGTATATGCAGTAACCCGAATGTTGTTCGGAGTCCCGGATGAGATCCCGGACGTCACGAGGAGTTCCGGAATGGTCCGGAGGTAAAGATTTATATATGGGAAGTCCTGTTTCGGGCATCGGGACAAGTTTCGGGGTTATCGGTATTGTACCGGGACCACCGGAAGGGTCCCGGGGGTCCACCGGGTGGGTCCTCCTATCCCGGGGGGCCACATGGGCTGTAGGGGGTGCGCCTTGGCCTACATGGGCCAAGGGCACAAGCCCCACATAGGCCCATGCGCCTAGGGTTTGAGGGGGAAAGAGTCCTAGGAGGGGAAGGCACCTCCTAGGTGCCTTGGGGGGGAGGGAAACCCCCCTTGGCCGCCGCACCCCCTAGGAGATTGGATCTCCTAGGGCCGGCCACCCCCCCTTGGCCCTCCTATATATAGTGGGGGAGAGGAGGGACTTCATACCTGAACGCCTTGGCCTTTGGTTGCCTCCTTCTCCCTCTCCAACACTCCTCCACCTCCATAGTGCTTAGCGAAGCTCTGCCGGAGTACTGCAGCTCCATCAACACCACGCCGTCGTGCTGCTGCTGGTGCCATCTCCCTCAACCTCTCCTCCCTCCCTTGCTGGATCAAGAAGGAGGAGACGTGGCTGTTCCGTACGTGTGTTGAACGCGGAGGTGCCGTCCGTTCGGCGCTGGTCATCGGTGATTTGGATCACGTCGAGTACGACTACATCATCACCGTTCTTTTGAACGCTTCCGCTCGCGATCTAAAAAGGTATGTAGATGCATCTAATCACTCGTTGCTAGATGAACTCCTAGATGATCTTGGTGAAACGAGTAGGAAATTTTTTGTTTTCTGCAACGTTCCCCAACACTTCCGCCATAGGCATGGAGTCTTCAGAGCAGAACCCAGCCTAGTCTCCCCTTCACCGGTAGGGTGGTCAAGCTGGAGGTCCTCAAATCCCTCCGTTAATTTATCCACCATCACCCTAGCATATCCTTCTGGAATCAGCCGGCAGTGATAGGTTGCACCGGGTCCAGTAGGATAAACTGAGCCAACAGCCGCCTTGACCTTCAAATTCATCCATCGCGTCATAATGTGGCAATTTTGAGACTCCGTGATAGCATCCACGGGATAGCTGGAAGGAGCCGTCAAGACATGCTCCGGCTGAAGCAGCTCGGTGGAAGCCACGCTGCTTCTCCGCTGAGATGGCGGGGTAGCTTCGGGGGAAGCTTCGGCAGGTCGTTTGCTGCGATCTGCTGCTTCTCGTTCCTCTAGCCCCATTACCCTTTCGTGTAGCGCCTGCAGTTGGCCCTGCTCCAGTTTCTTCCTCCTCTCGTGGTTTTTGTAACCCCCTGCGTCCGGAAAACCAACCTTCCACGGAATGGAGCCTGGCGTGCCTCGTGTCCGTCCAGGGTGCTCAGGATTACCGAGGGCCATTGTGAGCTCGTCCTTCTCCTTGTCTGGAAGGAACGTCCCTCGCTGCGCTGCATTGATATAGTGCCGAAGGTTCATGACTGGTATTTTCAGTTGCTCGTCCGTCCAATGGCACTTCCCTGATACAGGGTCCAAGGTTCCGCCAGCCCCGAAGAACCAAGTCCGGCAACGGTCTGGCCAGTTCATTGTCTCTGGTTCGATCCCTTTTTCAAGCAGATCATTCTCAGCCTTGGACCACTTAGGCCGGGCTTTGAGGTAGCCACCTGACCCCGTGCGATGGTGAAACTTCTTCTTCGCAGCATTTTGCTTATTTGTCGCCGACATCTTTTTACTCTTTTCTGATGTCTTGTGGGCCACAAATGCGGGCTAGTGATCTTTGATCTTCTCATATTTGCCGATGAATTCTGGTGTCTCTTTTTTGTCGACAAACTTTTTCAGCTCTTTCCTCCACCTCCTGAATAGGGTTGCCATCTTCTTAGGAGCACATGACTTGATTAATTTCTCTTTAACTGGCTTCTCCGGATCCTCCTCTGGCGGTAGGGTGAAATTTTCCTTCAGCTGACTCCAAAGATCTTCTTTCTGCATATCATTGACATAAGACACCTCATGGTCTTCCTCCTTAGGCTTATACCATTGCTGGATGCTGATCGGGATCTTGTCCCTAACAAGAACCCCGCACTGAGCAGAAAATGCGTTCTTTGTCCGGATGGGTTCAATCGGTTCGCCGTCGGGCGCGATTTCTATGATCTCAAACCTTTCATCCGAGCTCAACTTTTTCTTCGGGCCTCGTCTCCTGACCGAAGTTGTGCTCGATCCGGAGGGCTAGAAAAAGGAAGAAAGACGAGAGTTAATTAATATGTGTACATATACCAAAACAATGAATGCATCAATTAACTAGTCAGCACAGGCTTAACTAATATATATATACCTGGCCGGACTCGGTTCGGTCACCGGAGCAGTCAGCACGGTCTCCTTCTTGTACCTCCATTGGGTCACCGGAGCCATCATGAACATAGCCCTCTTCTTGTACCGGCATTAATGGGCCGGAGCCATCATGAACATAGCCCTCTTCTTCACCCAGTCCTTCTTGACCATTGGTGTCGTTGCAAAATGACGCAACGACATCACTTCCTTGTGCGATTATGTCCCCCAACATCGCTTCTGTTGCTTCGTCTCGGGAGTGCTCCATAGTTTCTGCAAATATTTACAACATGTCAATTATTATTCGGACATGGTACATATGGATATATATTAGTGGCAAACATAGAACTAGCTAGCTAATCACAATAAGGAATCATGTTAGTGGCCTCGACGCTGCTTCTCTAGGGTTTGGGGTGGCCTCGACACAATGCTTCAAGGGTTTGGGGTGGCCTCGACGACAACGCTCTTTTAACTTGGTAAATTTGGGTGGCGTCGAGAGAGTTAATTTGTCGGGTAGGGGTGCGGCGGGAGGGGGTAGGAGACCAACATCGTTTTCTCTCTAGGGTTTGGGTGTCCTCGAGAGTTTTGGTCGAGCGAGAGGGCCGAGGGGGTGCTGCCGTGGTATAAGTTATCACGGTCGAGAGGGGGTATATATATCGACCGCCCCTCATGTCGAAGTTATCTCGAGGGGGTTATATCGACAACGACGCGACATACATATACATGGGAAAATAATGTTATCAGGGAGGGGGTATCGGTACCCCCCTCGTGTTGAAGTTTCTTCTTTCTCCTCTATTCCTTTCTTCTTATTCTCCTCTTCTTTTTCTTCTTCTCCCTCGAGAAAGGAAAATAAGGAAAAGGAAGAAGGAAGAAGGAAGAAGAGGAAGAAAAAAAAGAAGAGAAAAAAGAGGAGAAGAAGAAAGGAATAGGGGAGAAGAAGAAAAAATAGAAATCTTTTTCTTCTTTTTCCTCTTCTTATTTATTTCTCCTCTTCTTCCTCTCCTCTTCTTCTCCTTTCTTCCTCTTCTTATTTTCCTTTTTCCTCTCATTCTTTTTCTTCTTCTTCTTCCTTCTTCCTTCTTCCTCTTTTCTTCCTTTTCCTTATTTTCCTTTCTCCTCTACACTAACCTAAAATGCACTAACCTAAAATCGATATCTACTAACAACCTAAATAAAAAATTAATACATATATGAAAAAACATATATAAACAAAAAAATGCTATGAACATTATATTCATACATACATAGCCACATCCATTCATCATATATATAGCTACCACATACATATATACATTATATATATGAAAAAAATGCAATGAACAAAAAATACACTTATGAAAAAAATACTATGAACATGTACACATATATACACATACAAACACATATACACAAAAAAATGCTATGGAAATTGCTATGGAAAATGCAGGGCAGGGGCGGCGGGGCGGCGGCGCGCCAGCTGCGCAGGACAGGGGCGGCGCGCGGCGGACGCGTAGGATAGGGGCGGCGCGCGCCGGCC
>NC_041393.1:634481805-634490655 GCF_002162155.2 Triticum dicoccoides
AGGGGGGCATTGGTCCCGGTTGGTGCCACGAACCGGGACCAAAGGGTGGCATCGGTCCCGGTTCGTGGCACCAACCGGGACCAATGGCCTTGCACAGCGGCGTGGTGATGGGAGTTTAGTCCCACCTCGCTAGTTGAGAGCGCGCCGCACCTATTTATAAGCTGTGCTGCCTCTTCCCACTCGAACTCCTCTGAACTGCAGGCCAATGGGCCTAATCTGACACTGCTTTGCCTGTGGGCCTGCTGGGCCTTCTACGGGCCTGAATCCTGGCCCATGGTAGGGTTTCTAGTCGTATTCAGGCCGTGGGTGCCCAGTAGGAGGCACTTTTTTTGTTTTTTTGTTTTCTTTACTTATTGTTGCTATTTTTAATTTTTTTTCCAGTTTTTTGTTTTGTTTTCTGCATTATTTATTTTCTTTTGTTTTTTGCTTTATTTTTTAATTCTTTTTGCTTTTAGTTTTAGGAAAATTATAAACTTTTTGTTAGTGCCATTAGTTTTCAAATTTGAAAACACATTTTTTGTTTTTTTGTTTTCTTTCTTGCTTTATTTATTTTATTTTGTTTCTACTTACAACAAAATACATATTGTTGCTATTTTTAATTATTTTCCAGTTTTTTGTTTTGTTTTCTGCATTATTTATTTTCTTTTGTTTTTTTGCTTTATTTTTTAATTCTTTTTTGCTTTTAGTTTTAGAAAAATTATAAACTTTCTGTTAGTGCCATTAGTTTTCAAATTTGAAAACACTTTTTTTTGTTTTTTTGTTTTCTTTGTTGCTTTATTTATTTTCTTTTGTTTTTTTGCTTTATTTTTAATTCTTTTTTCTTTTAGGTCAGCAAAATTATAAACTTTCTGTTAGTGCCATTAGTTTTCAAATTTGAATAGTTAAAATTTGAATTCTTTGAAATTTGTGTGAATCACAAGTTTGTGATTAACTTTACTAAAAAAATGAACATAGATGCGCCTATAGAGTGTTCTTGGTGAGAACATAGTTGACAAGGAGCGAAACGGGATTAATGGTATTACAAGGGCCGAACCATAAGACATTAAAGCATTTCAAATGAACTCTGAAAAAGTTGAAAGTTGGCATGGTATCATAAATTCACCCACATAGCATGTGCATGTATAAAACGGACAATGGTATCATACTCGTCTGTTACAAAGTTAGCATGGTATCATCATAATAGTTGCGGGAGAAAGTATTCACTTTTTCTTCGCTTGTGTCATTTGCTTATTGCGCCGTAACCATGGATAATCTTCATCGTTTATCAGGATGCTGGGGTCAGCCTTGACTTTGAACGGAGGAATTTCATGAAACTTTTCATAATCTTCAGACATGTCTGTCTTGCCCTCCACTCCCACGATGTCCGTTTTTCCTGAAAGAACTATGTGGCGCTTTGGCTCATCGTATGATGTATTCGCTTCCTTATCTTTTCTTTTTCTCGGTCTGGTAGACATGTCCTTCACATAGATAACCTGTGCCACATCATTGGCTAGGACAAATGGTTCGTCAGTGTACCCAAGATTTTTCAGATCCACTGTTGTCATTCCATACTGTGGGTCTACCTGTACCCCGCCTCCTGACAGATTGACCCATTTGCACTTAAACAAAGGGACCTTAAAATCATGTCCATAGTCAAGTTCCCATATGTCCACTATGTAACCATAATATGTGTCCTTTCCCCTCTCGGTTGTTGCATCAAAGCGGACACCGCTGTTTTGGTTGGTGCTCTTTTGATCTTGGTCAATCGTGTAAAATGTATTCCCATTTATCTCGTATCCTTTCCAAATCGTAACCGTCGAAGATGGTCCCCTGGACAACAAGTACAGCTCATCACAAACAGTGTTGTCACCTTTGAGACGTGTTTCCAACCAACTGTTGAAAGTCCTGATGTGTTCACATGTAATCGAGTCATCGCACTGCTCCGGGTGTTTGGAGCGCAGATTGTTCTTGTGTTCATCGACATACGGGGTCACCAAGGTAGAGTTCTGTAGAACTGTGCAGTGTGCTTGAGACCAAGAATATCCATCCCTGCATATTATTGAGTCCCTTCCAAGCGTGCCTTTTCCAGTCAGCCTCCCCTCATACTGCGATTTAGGGAGACCTATCTTCTTAAGGCTAGGAATGAAGTCAACACAAAACCCGATGACATCCTCTGTTTGATGGCCCATGGAGATGCTTCCTTCTGGCCTAGTGCGGTTATAGACATATTTCTTTAGGACTCCCATGAACCTCTCAAAGGGGTACATATTGTGTAGAAATACGGGGCCCAGAATGACAATCTCGTCAACTAGATGAACTAGGACGTGCATCATGATATTGAAGAAGGATGGTGGGAACACCAGCTCGAAACTGACAAGACATTGCACCACATCACTCCTTAGCCTTGCTATGATTTCTGGATCGATCACCTTTTGAGAGATTGCATTGAGGAATGCACATAGCTTCACAATGGCTAATCGGACGTTTTCCGGTAGAAGCCCCCTCAATGCAACCGGAAGAAGTTGCGTCATAATCACGTGGCAGTCATGAGACTTTAGGTTCTAAAACTTTTTCTCTGCCATATTTATTATTCCTTTTATATTCTACGAGAAGCCAGTCGGGACCTTCATACTAAGCAGGCATTCAAAGAAGATTTCCTTCTCTTCTTTGGTAAGAGCATAGCTGGCAGGACCTTCATACTGCTTTGGAGGCATGCCGTCTTTTTCGTGCAAACGTTGCAGGTCCTCCCGTGCCTCAGTTGTATCTTTTGTCTTCCCATACACGCCCAAGAAGCCTAGCAGGTTCACGCAAAGGTTCTTCGTCACGTGCATCACGTTGATAGAAGAGCGGACCTCTAGGTCTTTCCAGTAGTGTAGGTCCCAAAATATAGATTTCTTCTTCCACATGGGTGCGTGTTGCCCAGCGTCACTCGGAACAGCTAGTCTGCCGGGACCCTTTCCAAAGATTACGTGTAAATCATTGACCATAGCAAGTACGTGATCACCGGTACGCATGGCGGGCTTCTTCCGGTGACCTGCCTCGCCTTTGAAATGCCTTTCTTTCGACATTGATGGTTGGTCGGAAGAAATCGACGATGGCCCAGGTACACATTCTTCCTGCAACTTCCCAGGTATATACTATTGGTGTCAAGTAAACAATGCGTGCATGCATGGTATCCCTTGTTTGTCTATCCTGAAAGGTTACTGAGAGCGGGCCAATCGTTGATGGTCACGAACAGCAACGCCTTTAGGTAAAATTCCTCCTATTTGTGCTCATCCCACGTACGTACACCGTTTCCATTCCACAACTGTAAAAGTTCTTCAACTAATGGCCTTAGGTACACATCAATGTCATTGCCGGGTTGCTTAGGGCCTTGGATGAGAACTGGCATCATAATGAACTTCCGCTTCATGCACATCCAAAGAGGAAGGTTATACATACATAGAGTCATGGGCCAGGTGTTGTGATTGCTGCTCTACTCCCTGAAAGGATTAATGCCATCCGCGCTTAAAGCAAACCATACGTTCCTTGGGTCACTTGCAAACTCATCCCAGTACTTTCTCTCAATTTTTCTCCACTTCGACCCGTCAGCGGGTGCTCTCAACTTCCCGTCTTTCTTACGGTCCTCACTATGCCATCGCATCAACTTGGTATGCTCTCCGTTTCTGAACAGATGTTTCAACCGTGGTATTATAGGAGCATACCACATCACCTTCGCAGGAACCCTCTTCCTGGGGTGCTCGCCGTCAACATCACCAGGGTCATCTCGTCTGATCTTATACCGTAATGCACCGCATACCGGGCATGCGTTCAGATCCTTGTACGCACCGCGGTAGAGGATGCAGTCATTAGGGCATGCATGTATCTTCTGCACCTCCAATCCTAGAGGGCATACGACCTTCTTTGCTGCGTATGTACTGTCGGGCAATTCGTTATTCTTTGGAAGCTTCTTCTTCAATATTTTCAGTAGCTTCTCAAATCCTTTGTCAGGCACAGCATTCTCTGCCTTCCACTGCAGCAATTCCAGTACGGTACCGAGCTTTGTGTTGCCATCTTCGCAATTGGGGTACAACCCTTTTTTGTGTTCCTCTAACATGCGATCGAACTTCAGCTTCTCCTTTTGATTTTCGCATTGCGTCCTTGCATCGACAATGACCCGGCGGAGATCATCATCATCGGGCACATCGTCTGGTTCCTCTTGATTTTCAGCAGCTTCGCCCGTTGCAGCATCATCGTGCACATCGTCTGGTTCCTCTTGATGTTCAGTAGCATCACCGTATTTAGGGGGCACATAGTTGTCATCGTACTCTTCTTCTTCGCCATCTTCCATCATAACCCCTATTTCTCCGTGCCTCGTCCAGACATTATAGTGTGGCATGAAACCCTTGTAAAGCAGGTGGGTGTGAAGGATTTTCCGGTCAGAGTAAGACTTCGTATTCCCACATATAGGGCGTGGACAACACATAAAACCATTCTGCTTGTTTGCCTCAGCCACTTCGAGAAAATCATGCACACCCTTAATGTACTCGGAGGTGTGTCTTGAACCGTACATCCATTTCCGGTTCATCTGCGTGCATTATATATAATTAAGTGTGTCAAAAATCATTACAGAACATCACGAATAGATAATTAAGTGACCAAATTAGTAGAAGTTCATCATCACATTAAAACCAAAGTACATACATAGTTCTCATCTAACAACATAAAGCTCTGCAGAGCATCTAAATTAATTAAACCATACATTGAAACTATGTAAAACATTTCAATGCGAAAACAAATGCGATCATAATCGCAACCAATATAACAACTGATCCAACGGCATAATGATACCAAGCCTCGGTATGAATGGCATATTTTCTAATCTTTCTAATCTTCAAGCGCATTGCATCCATCTTGATCTTGTGATCATCGACGACATCCACAACATGCAACTCCAATATCATCTTCTCCTCCTTAATTTTTCTAATTTTTTCCTTCAAGAAATTGTTTTCTTCTTCAACTAAATTTAACCTCTCGACAATAGGGTCGGTTGGAATTTCCGGTTCAGCAACCTCCTAGATAAATAAAATCTATGTCATGTTGGTTGGCATAATTGTCATAAACAATAAATGAACCAATAGTTATGAAAAGATAATATATACCACATCCGAATCATAGACAGGACGAGGGCCGACGGGGGCGGATACCAAAACCATCGCACTATATAAGATGCAATAATAAAAGTAAGAAAATTATACAAGTATCTATATAAACATACAAGTAAGAATTTTTTCCTTTCAGAAAGAATATAAGAACAAGAGGCTCACCATGGTGGTGCCGGCGACGACATCGGCGCGGGCGATCGACGGCGGTGAAGACGGGGACGGGACGTGACAGACCGCTAAACCTAGACAAATATTGAGGAAAATGGAGCTTGGAGGTCGAGCTTGGAGAGGAGAAAGCGTAAGTAGTGTGGCTCGGGCATTCCATCGAACACCTCGTGTGCATAGGAGGTGAGCTAGAGCACCACAAAGCTCTCTCCTCGCCGGCCAGGAAAAACAGAGCAGTGGGAGTGCTCTGCTCACGGGTGAGGTGTATATATAGGCAATTAATTGGTCCCGGTTCGTGGCTTGAACCGGGACTAAAGGGCAGCCTTTGGTCCCGGTTCAGGCCACCAACCGGGACCAATGGTGGTGGGCCAGGAGCGAGGCACATTGGTCCCGATTCGTCCCACCAACCGGGACCAAAAGGTCCAGACGAACCGGGACCAATGGCCCACGTGGCCCGGCCGGCCCCCGGGGCTCACGAACCGGGTCCAATGCCCCCATGGGTCCCGGTTCTAGATTGAACCAGGACTAATGGGCTGACCTGGCCTGGACCATTGCCCCCTTTTCTTCTAGTGCATGAATGCTAAAGTGAAGCTTGCTAGTCTAATGACCATCATGATGTAACATGTTGATTATATATATGACCAACGTCATTTATAATCATATGTCGCACTTCACTCAAATGGCAAGCTTGTCAGTATCACGTGGCTCGTGGTTATATTTTTTACTATCGTCATTTATAATCATTTGTCACAATTCATTAGGTTCTTTTCCATCTTCATCCCAACGGTGTTGTGGTTTAGAACTTAAATGATTATTATCAAGATATTGGATATGTTTTCCATTTTTTCAAATAAAGTGATCATCCGGGAACTTGAGCGTATGAACATGAATCTTAAGGATAACTCCAGTAGATCTTTGTTCATACGCATCAGGTAAGTTGAGAAGAAATGCATATTGCAATACTCAATGTTCAGACTTAACAATTTCCGTGTGATTCATAATGTGTGTGAATGATCATCTTAGAGGCTTGTGTGATAATGAGCTCTAATGATGTATGGAACTCAATAGAGTTTCCTCAGTGAGTTGTTTTGATGCTTGTGTTATTATTATAACGTACTCTTGTGTTGACTAAGTTAAGAATGTATGTATGACTTAACCGTAAGGTTTCATCAAATAGGTGAAGTTAACACAAGGTATGTTGTCCCAAGAAATTCAATTATGAAATAAGAAGAGCGTCGGGACACTCATACCATAAAACCAGGGGGAGTAAGTATACTACCTTGAGAAGATGGAATATTTTTGGCGGGCCAGGAATTTTCTACCTTCCATTTATGACATAAGGAATCTTGGTCATGCCCTATACTTTGTTTGTGTCGAGTTTCGCCAAGATTCCAAAAGGGGTATAAGTTTATCATGACGACATACATCGATAGAGTACGAAAGAAAATATTATGTGGTAGTACTCTTATCGCACCTGCTACTAAAGTCAAGGGCAATAAAGATGGACATTTTAGTGTCCAAGGAACCATTATGAATTGATCAGATAATGTCGGTTCCTTATGCTTCAGTTGTCAGAAGCAATATGTGTATTCAAGTATGAACATGCCCTTGTTTTGTGATCGGGATAATTGGCAAATATACAAGTAAGTCCAGAAATGGTCCGCTGGAAAAGCCGAGAAATGTCTTGCAGATATGCAAGAGAATAAAGTTTACATGCTCACTAATAAGAAGTCTAATAACTTCGATATCCTGGGATATTCAGACATTGTTTCTGCGAGATGTGTGGATCTTAAAGTTTCCACGCTATGTTACATCCTCACTCTCGCACATGGAGCTATATCGTGGATAAGCTCTATAATGACACCGATGACATTAGAAATAATGCACTTACTTATGTGGCATGCCAAGAGGCTATTGGGCAGGTTGTATGTCAAGAAGTTTTATTCCTGAGTTAAGAGTGATAGACAGCATCTCTAAGCCACTTACTGCAATTATGAGCACGCAGTTCTCTATGCGAGTAACAACAAGTCAATTGTTATTGCCAAAACCATTGACTTAATGTCTCTGTTGTGAAAGATAGAGTCCAGGATCAAACCTATGGTGTTTGATTTATAAAGTTTTGCGGTACCGCTTACTAAAGGCTTACCTCCCATTTTATGATGGTATCTTGCTGGCATGGGTTCATAAAGCCTTTTGATCCTAGAAATTAGGACCATCATATAAACCAACTCCCATAAAGTATTATGTTTCCATCTCGAGATAGAATGATGTACTATAGGTACTAAGGTTCAGTGATATCTCATTGGTCATTGTAACACATTACTTTGGTATGTTATTTCTATTAAGAGTGGGCTTATGATGTTTGTTAACCTTACGATCAAGGGGGAGAATGTTGGAATTGATCTCAGGTTGTAATAGACCGAGATAAAAAGAAGGGGAGTCCAATCCCACGTTGGTGTTTTGATCGGGGGAACCCAAACCCACGTTTTGGTTTCGGTCCCAGTCCATCAGTTCCCATATAAAAGGAAGAGGTCACGTACCTGTTCAGATAAGAAAAGAAAAACACAAACGGGTTAAACTCCTGAGTGCTAACAACCGATCCTAAAAAGAGGGAGCTGATGGGCTGGAAGGCCGGCTACCACCGCCGGCCACCGCAAGGTCAGTGCCGGTGGCCATCTCCCACAGTGGCGCTCCTGATGCACGTCCACACCATCTACGTGCTGCTTTTCTCCCGGCCATATCTTCATTGCCGGAGACCCCAAGGTGCATCCATGGGCTACACAAGGGGCTGCATCGAGCAGCCATGGGATTTCGCCAATCAATGTAAGTTTGTACGCTTCCGCATAATACTGATGTTCTAGTCTGAGATTAAGTCCTAAAATTGATTAGCCTAAAGCCAATTAACCTAACACCGTCGTGTGCCCATCTGCATCTGATCTCTCTGCTCTGCCGCTGACGATCTGATTCGTACGGCAAGTCAGTGACACAACCTACTTGATAGCCTCAGATAACGAACTAGCAGCTTAACACTATACTTATCTCTTAATTTTTGTCTCGTATCAGTGTTGAAATTATACATCAGATTTTATTGGTTTTATTTTGTGATTTGAGATGCTATCAAGAATTAATATCTTGTATGTTGAAATTATACATAAGATTTTTTGCTTTGTTTTCTGATTTGAGATGCTATAAAAAATTCATATCTTATATGTCGTGATGCAAATTATCTTGTACGAGTTTCTATTTGTGATATAAAAATTCCGTATGTCGATTGTATACAATATAGCTAATTTCTGAAATTGAAATTCCTCAACTATGAATAGAAAAAGTGTTGCCAAACACCATTAAGATTAATTCTTTTTAAGTTGCTTACTTATAAACCTAAAATTCGTCAATTGTGAAGAGAAAAAACAATGCCAAACACCATTAAAATTAATTCGTCTTATAAGCTGGTTTCTTCGAATTCTAGACATACTGAAATTGTTAATGAGACTCATGTGCAAGTTCTCAACCTTGTTCTTTATAATTATCCTTTGCACTGGATTTTTTTGCTGTCTACTTG
>NC_041393.1:634491111-634495201 GCF_002162155.2 Triticum dicoccoides
TGGCTCCGCCTCTGAGTTCAGTGAGAAACGGTGTTATGGCGCTTGAGGGTGAGGTACATGGTGAAGCGAGATGTGGACTCGCAAGTCTTAGCCCGAGTAGGCCACTACCAGAGGCACTGGTGAGGGCAATCCCTATACGATGCGTAGTTCGCTCGCTATCCACAATAGCGCGTGCCCCTCCCCTCCTCGAGCGCTGGAGTTTTTATGGGCCGGCGCATTTTCAGGATTCAACCCCAACCGGTTTTGGGAAGGTTCTAGATCCTTCCCTGAACCGGTTTTTTCTGGGTTTTTTCTTTCTTTCGGTTTTTTCTTTCGTTTTTTCTTTTCTTTTTTCTGTTTTCATTTTTATTCTTATTTATTCAATATACGGTAATCTTTTAAATTCGTGAATTTTTTGCTTCCTTTTGTTTTAATTTTCTTTTCCATTTTCATTTTGCAAACATCATTTTTAAAATTCATGAACATTAATTCATGACACTTTTCAAATACATGAACATTTTTTTGAGGAGCAGAGAAGGAAGAAATGTGCAAGCTCGGGAAGCCCCAACAAGTAGGCAATGAAGATATAGAGAAAACATTAATTGGGCTAGTAGGAGCAGTCAGGGAAGTAGTGTTTCTATTGAAGTGTGTAATTTTTAATAGTTTCTTTGGATCAATTCTCTTAACAAAGAACTGATGAATTATGTGACCAAGATGTCGTTTGATAAAATAATTTAGTAGTGAACTTAATTTTGATGGCCCAAATTTAAACAAGTTTGGCAAAAATAAATAAATAAATAATTACTCCGTTAAGTTTAGGAAATCGGTTAGAAATGACACTTTTTTTAGAGGAGCAAATATACTCCTCTGAAGGATACTCCGCCGTATCTTTGAATTATAGGGGATCTGTTAGAGTTGCCCTAAGCACGTAGTTTGTTCTAGGGTTCGAATCATTTGATTTTGTTGAGTATAATGTTTATTAGGAAAGATGAGATAGACTATGATTTGATTCTGGCTTGTCTTGTACTCCAAGTAGATGATTGTACTTCTATATATATGCCCACGAGGCTCAAGCAATATAACGAACTATTCCACCAATCCTCTCTCTCCCTTTCAACATGATATCTATCGCAAGTCGATCCTAAACTCTAGCCGCCACCGTCGCTTCCGCACCTGCGCGCCGCCCCCGGGGCGGTCGGCCTCCATGACCGCCGCCGGGGGCCGCGCCACCTGTACCTAGGGTTCGTCCGCCGGTCGTGTTGACCGGCTGCCCTAGAGAGTCTTTTCCCCGAGCCTTGCTCCGGGGTTTTCTCTCTCCCACCGGTCATCTTGATCGCGTGGTTTCTTTTTGTTTTCCGATCTAATCTTGATCAGTTTGCGTCGCCCACCGCCGCCGTCGACCCCGAGCGCCTCTACTCCGACCCCGACACGACCCGCCGGCCTCTCCTTCGACCTGGCGGCCACGCGCGCCGAGGCGGCCGTCAGGGCCAGCCGTCGACTGCGCGTCGGTCCGCCCGTCGCCCTGCGTCGGCCGTCACCGCCCTGCTTCGATCGGGACTCCTGCATCACCCGACCCGGCGGCCTCGCGCCATGCGGCGGCCAATCATAACCGCCCTGTCGCCCGCCGTCGCCTGCTTCATCTCGGACTCCGCCGCCACCCCGTCTCCACAGAGCGGCGTCCTCGACCTCGCGCGCGATCGGATTGATCACCCGCCCGCCGCCACGATCCGCCTCATCTACGCCGTGCGACCGACCTGGCCTGTCGGTTGCGCGCGCCTCCGCAGGTCCCATGAAGATCGTCCCCGAATTCAGTGCGTCCCTCCACCGATCGAGCAACGGGCTGCCGTTGCATCGCCCCGTCGGGCCGCAGCGTCGCCGCCCCGTGGTTCTTCTCCCGGCTGCACCGACCCGCGTCACCGCTGCGTCGCCCCTTCGGGCCGTAGTGCCGCGACCCGCTCCACCGCCGTCCCGACGTCGTCCGCTCCTGGTCGTCCCCGTGGCCGCACCGACCCTCGCGTCGTCGCTGCGTCGCCCCGTCGGGCCGTAGCGAGCGTGGCACACGGTCCACGCAGCCGTCCCGAGGCCGTCCCCGCGGTTGCACCGGCCCGCACTCCTCCGCCGCGCCGCCCCTTTGGGCTGTCGCACCGCGGCCCGCGGTCTCTGCCACCGCCCTGAGGTCTTCCCGTTGTCGCCCCGACCTGCCCACCGCCGCTGCGTCACCCCTTCGGGCCGTAGCGCCGCGGTCCACGGTCCACTCCGCCGTCACCGTGTGTCGACCTCCCGTGGTATGCACCGCGCCGTCTCCCTTGGCGCGGGAACGCCACCGTCCGCGCCGGTCTTCGTCATGCTGTCAGGGTTCTTCGCCTACTTCGAGCACCGCCGCCTCACTCCTAACCTAGCCGCCGCCGCCCGTCCACCCCCTTCGTCTTCATCCAAGCACCAGCCGTCGCCAGCGTCGCCGTCATCTACCCCGACCACTTCGTCTACTCCGACCACCGTTGGTGACATCGGCCCTGCGCTGACTGACGCCACAATCGTCGTCGAGTTCTTCTCTGCTGGTCCCTCTGACTTCTCCGACATGGCGTACAGCTCCTGCTGGTCCCTCGTCTACGCATGCCCGATGCTGGCAACACCGATGCGTGCCTTCATCCACGACGTGTCCCCGGGCCTGGCAAGCCTGGTCGGCGCTTCGTCAACTTCGTTTTCGTCCGTCTACGCATGACCGGTGCTGGCAACACCGGTGCATGCCTTCGTCCAGATGTGTCCCCGGGCTTGGTAAACCCGCCGCGACGCGTCGTCAACAACATTTTTCTTCCCGGCGCACCCCTACTTCAACACCACTGCGCCCCATGCTAACTCGGTGCCCTCTTGCACCCGCGGCTTCACGGCGACTTCCTCGACACCGGCCACCCCGACTCGACATCAACCACGGCATTCTTCGCACGGCTACCTCGACCACGGCTCCACCACCCACGCTCTCGGCTACATCGACAAACGGCACAAAGGGCTACCGCCTGCTTGAGCAACCTCGTTGGTTTTCACTCCAGCTACGACTCCGCGATGCGTCGACCGTTACAACTGTGTGTGTGTGTGGGGGGGGGGGGGGTCCGTTGGCTTGCCTTCGCATTCTTCTCCAGTCTCATTGTCTGCGTCGCTACCGTTGTGACTGCGGTGGATGTTGAGTATAATGTTTATTAGGAAAGATGAGATAGACTAGGATTTGATTCTGGCTTGTCTTGTACTTCAAGTAGATGATTGTACTCCTATATATATGCCCACGAGGCTCAAGCAATATAACGAACTATTCCACCAATCCTCTCTCTCCCTTTCAACAGGTTTGTACAATGAAAATCGAGGGGGGAGGCCCCTCTTTCACCATTAGAAAAAATACTTACACGTGGCCCGACCGCTTGTTGGTTACATAAATCTCCTGGGTTTTAGCCGATTTTGTAATTGCAGATTTAAAACACCTACTAGAGGAAAAAAACACTCTCATATTCCCCCGCATATGAAATTCAGTTCATTTTGGTTAAGGGCACGCAAGATTGTACAAGACATCTGCAAATTAGCTAGCAAGATCAAGTTGTTTGATTTCTTACAGTAGAGAAGATGCTCTTTCTGAAATTATATGAGGACGCATTACCTATCCTGTTTTATCAGTTGATTCTGACGCCGTCTTTGCCCTATCCTGTTTCAGTGACGCTAGGCCCTGTTTGGTTCGACTGTGGATTTCTAAAAGCAGCTGTGAAAAATCTGTTGTGGAAAAATAGCTGTGAAAAATCTGATGTGAAAAAGATGTAGGTCATTTGGCAAACCAGCTGATACAACTTTTTCAGATTTTGGCCCGCAGCGGAATCAGATTTTGGAAAGCACGTCCTAGGCTGCTTCCGTTTTTGGTTCAGATTTTGGCAGCAGATTTCTGGAATCGGATTCTGCTGGGTTCGCCCTTTGGTTCAGATTCTGCTGCACGGCAGCGGAATCCGTCGATAAAAGCTGAACCAAACAGGGCCTTTCTCTGCCAAAACCTCTGTAACATGTACTACGTACATAGCACGTAGTACTATATACGTACATGTTACGTAAACTTCCAACTAATCTAAACATGCCCCCC
>NC_041393.1:634495420-634536396 GCF_002162155.2 Triticum dicoccoides
CAGGTGGGGTGGGCCTCACCCTTCCCCTTTAGTCCAATCAAATACCCCCACGTCAGATTTGTTCGTAAGCTTACGTAATGATTTCCCTAGATGTAGCATTGCTCGTACTATATTCAGCACAAAACTCAACGGTACGTTCCGGAATTGGTCAGCTCCATTCGTGTTATTATACTTATAGCATCTGTTTCTTTCAACCCGTACGTGTCTTTGGAAACACCCTGAAGTCTCGTCCTCTGATTTTGAATTCTTGAACTGAAGCCAATCAGATATTGATCCGTCCCGATCGACCCGAGTAGAGTCCTCCACGGACTTCCATCTGCATCCAGAGAATATGCTTAATTACGCTGGTCTCAGACGCCCAAATACAAAGAAGAATATGCCAAGTCAGGTCAGAGGGCGACGGCTCATCACCTCTCACCCAAGCCAACCACAGAACAGAATGACAAATTCACAATCTAACCCATCCAAGCAAGCAACAGAGTTCCTACACCCTCCGGTTCTGCTCTGTGTCGATAATTCTATATTTCATCATTCTATATATCTTTCTCCAGCGAGCTTCAGCTGCACCGATCAACAATGGGAATGGAGTATGATGCTTCGTCCACGACGGCGTCCTCCATGTTCCCGCCTTTCCTTGCGATGTTCGCGGCCGTCTACCTCCTCGGCTACTTCGTGGTGTTCCGGCGCTGGAGCCCGCAGCAGCGGCCGGACGCGTCCAGCTGCCTCACCTCGCTCTTCCACGGCACGCCGGCGACGCTGCTCGCCCTGCGCGCCGTGCTGTCCAGCCCGGGGGCCGGCGACCTCGCGGCGCCCAACACGCCTGCCGACGACCTCGTCCTTGACTTCAGCACGGCCTACTTCGCCGTAGACCTCCTCCACTACCTCGTCTTCCTGCCCCACGAGGCCCTCTTCGTGGCGCACCACCTCGCCACGCTCTACGTCTTCGCCACCTGCCGCGCCGCCGTGCGTCGCGGAGCCTACGGGCTGCTCGCCCTGGAGGTGCTCGCCGAGGCCACCAGCCTAGCGCAGAACCTGTGGACGCTGGCCGGCATGCGACGCGCCGGCTCGCCGCTGGCCGCCAGGGCGCACGTCGCCCTGTCGCTCCCGTTCTACGCGGCTTACACGGCCATGAGGGCGGTCCTCGGGCCGGTCTGGTTCGTGAGGATGGTGAGATTCTACGCCGCCGGAGCCGGCGATGGTGCTTTGCCGACGTGGGCGTGGGCGTCGTGGAGCGTGGTGATTGGGTCCGCGATACTCCTGAGCGTGCTGTGGGTGGGTAACCTGTGGTTCGCCTACTTCAGACAAAGGATGGTGAGCAGCAAGAAGGAACAATGATGGGCTCCTTAAGTTAATGATTTTCTCGCTCATAGGGTGTTTGGTTTGCTGAAATGTTAAAAAATTCATGTAAGATTTTAAGGTTTCACGTCGTAATTCTCATGTGAAAACAGATAAGTTTGCCATGTTGTTGTAGGGGACGCGGCTCGTCTGACGTACGGCCCACACACTGACGTGTGGGCCCGGACCCACCCGTCAGCGGTCCAACGGCAGGGGGCCGTACGTCAGGGGATCCGGCTCCTGTTGTAGGAGATTTGCCATCCTCTAAAGCGAAAATTGTCATGTTGTAAAAGAAATGACAGAAATGCGCCAAGCTGCGCAGAGTACTCTCGTGCGTTCGATCAAGATCTAACGGTCCCAAGAGCGTTCACTAGGATTGCTAAAAAAAATACGATGTTCATGGTTATTGGTGTACTTGATTTGGGGATTTGTAACTTGGTTTTAGTACGTTTGATTTAGCCGATCTCGGATAACAGGAGTTAGGTTTACATACACTTGAGAGGAGTGCCGATCGGCGCGCGAGTGGGAGTGTCGGCGTGCAATTGCTAGGTACACCATGGGAACCGGTCCTTGAGGTTGGCCTACCAAGCGTGATCTCATAACGGGTTACCAACAACCCCCACAGTCAACACATGGTGCTTGCGAATGTTGTAGGTAGGGCGACAAAAATCGTCGAGCACACTCGTTGGGAGCTCTTTGGTGAAGATGTCAGCAAACTGTGATGCCATTGGACATCGAGGATAAGGACTTCAGCGAGGTCGTCGTGTGCAGACATGAAGTGGAGATCGATCACGACACGCTTGGTGAGCTAGTGTTGCACCGGGTTGCTAGACATTTGTATGGTGCTCATGTGGTCGCAATAGACAATGGTGGCGTGCGGTGGCAGCTTCTTTTTAGTTCAGTGAGAGAAGGTGTTATGGCGCACAACGAAGCAAGTGGTGACTCCGCAAAAAAAAAAACGAAGCAAGTGGCCATTATACCGCCACAGGTACTGGCGCGGAGGGGGCCTCCTTTATGACGCGCTTTGCATCCAATACGAGTCCAACGCACAGGGCACACCTTGATTGGGCTGACCCATTAGTGCAATAATGGCTTGCCTAAAATAGCATTTTGTTTTTTCGGTATTTTCCGAAACATAAGAAAACATTATGATTTTTTTTGTGAACAAGCATTTTTTTCAAAAATGAGAATATTTTTAAAATTGTGAACATTTTTTAAACGCGATTTTTATAAAAATGCAAACAATTTTTTAAAATTTTAATATTTTTGGGAAAAGAGAACATTTTTTTGGAAGACGTAAATATTTTCTGAATTTATGAACATTCTTTTTGAAGAGCAAACAACTATTGAAAATGCACAAAATTTTAAGAACTTGATGATACTCCGCATGTTGCCGCGGAATTGGTTGGAATAAATTTTAATGAGATTTGGTTGTATGGAACGTGAATATTTAAGTTAAACATTAGAATCAAAACCAAAAATACATATGCTTCACTGAATATTATTATTGTACAGTTATGAGATATTTATTGAAGATAAGTTTTTGAATAAAATAGAAAGCATATTTTAATGCATCATTGCATGTTTTGGTGGGCCTTTTTCCATACAGGGTTGCATGTTGAGGTGATCCTTTTCTTAAAGAAAGGCCAGGGCTTGACTTTATGAATAAAGTCATATGCCAAAATCCAGAGCAAACAATAAACCACAAGTTCAACGCAAGTTCAAACCATTGCACAAATAGCAAAGTTATCCAAAGGCACGCATGCCAGCAACCCACACACATGAACGGCCGGCTACAGCAGCGGGCCAAGTGCTGTGGTTGGCCGGCGCGGTTTCAAGCGACACGTTCTCGTGCACCTTGACCTGGTGGAAGATTTCACTCCGGACATCAACGACAACATCCCTCGGCGCCCCCGCTCCTCGCACCCGTTCTCCATCACCCTGGGGGTCATCGATGGCGAGTCAAGAACACGAGAAACGTCTGAGGTGGCTGTGCGCCGCCGGGAGGACGACCAAGACAGAGACCGGCATGATGACGACCGCGACCGCGGGCGCCGTGGCCGCGATGATCACCCCTCTTCCTGGAGGGACCGTTTCTTCAGGAACCGTTCGCGTGCTCCGGAGCGCCGTGATGACTCGGGCCACCGCGACTCGCGCGATGGCCGGCGTCGGTGTCAAAACCGGCGGATCTCGGGTAGGGGGTCCCGCTCTGTGCGTCTTAAGCTGATGGTAACAGGAAGCAAGGGACACAATGTTTACCCAGGTTCCGGCCCTCTCGATGGAGGTAAAACCCTACTTCCTGCTTGATTAATATTGACGATATGAGTAGTACAAGAGTAGATCTACCACGAGATCGTAGAGGCTAAACCCTAGAAGCTAGCCTATGATGATTATGATTGTAATTGTGGTCGGCCTTCTAAGGACCAACCTCTCTGGTTTATATAGACACCGAAGAGGGCTAGGGTTTACATGGAGTCGGTTACAAGGAAGGAAATATAATATCCGGATCGCCAAGCTTGTCTTCCACGCAAAGGAGAGTCCCATCCGGACACGGGACAGAGTCTTGAGTCTTGTATCTTCATGCTCCAATAGTCCGGACGATGTATATAGTGCGGCTGTCCGGATACCCCCTAATCCAGGACTCCCTCAGTAGCCCCTGAACCAGGCTTCAATGACGATGAGTCCGGCGCGCAGTCTTGTCTTCGGGATTGCAAGGTGGGTTCCATCTCCGAATACTCCAAAGTAATTATCGAACACTTAAACCGTGTCCGGATCCGCAAAATGATCTTTACATACCACCGTAGAGAGGATGATATTTCAAATGCAATCTGCTGACAACTCTTTTAGACAACGTGACGTGTCATTACTGTCGGGTCATTATTCGAACCGTTTTTCCACAACCAGCCACAGCGCATATTGCGAGGCGGTTTCCTTGACACATCTTGTCAAAGAAGAGATCGTGTCCCCTTATTACGGGATTCTCATCAATACGGGTATGGGTAATCCCATCACGCCATCAATCGTGATGCTTGGGAAGTAAGCGATTCCCAACGGGCAAGTGGGGAGGCGCACCGCTTTCGTCGCCTCTATAAAGGGATAAGAGTTCCCCATTTTTACCCACGCCTTCTTCCTCCTTTGCCCACTCTTACCCCCTCGAGCTCCAGCGCCCAAGCCCAAGTCTTCTCCGCGCAGCTAAACATGTCCGGAGCAGGAGGCAAGTGGGTGGCCTCCATCGTGAAAGAGAAGCATATCGCGAATCTTCGGGCGACTGGATACTTGGACGCACACATCGCGCACCGTCTATCGGACAAAGGGCAGGCCATTCCAACCCCGGAACCTCACGAGAGGGTCATGTTATCGCCCACTTCATCCGTGGACTGGGATTTCCACTTCATCCCTTCGTCTGTGGGCTCATGTTCTACTACGGGCTAGATTTCCACGATTTAGCCCCAAATTTCGTCCTCAACATCTCAGCGTTTATCGTCGTGTGTGAGGCCTTCCTCCGCATCAAGCCTCACTTTGGCTTGTGGCTACAAATCTTCTGCGTGAAGCCGAAGATCGTGAGCGGCCAGCAAGCGGAGTGCGGAGGGGCCATGGTGGGCAAGATGCCCAACGTCACCTGGCTTGACGGCTCCTTTGCGGAGACCGTGAAAGGGTGGCAGTTGGGGTGGTTCTACATCACCGAGCCGCGCGGTGCCAACTGGGCGGCGGCCCCCGAGTTCGGATCCGGAACCCCATTGCGGCTCACCTCCTGGGAAAAGAAGGGCCTGGCCTGGGGCGAACCTACGGAGCTGACCGGACTCCAAAACTGCATTAAGAGCATGAAGGACAAGAACATCAAGCTTGTCAACGTAATCCAGGTCATGCTCGTTCGCCGGATTCTTCTATGCCAAAGGCGGGCATTCAATCTGTGGGAGTTCGTCCCGGCTGAACACCAGACGCTTCGAAAGCTCTACGACATGACGCACAAAGGCGCATGGAAGGTGCTGTTCAAGGCCTCCGAAGTACCTCCCCCACATCCGAGGACCGCGGACTTCATGCCGCCCCCCCCCCGTCCGGTGAGTTTTCTGACTACCACCGGATTCGGTTCTTCCCAATATATTCATGGGGGAGTCTTAAGTAATTGTGCATATTTGATCAGGATTATGTGGAGACAGCGGAGCAGATTGACTGTCCGGCTCCGCTGCCAGAAGGCCCAGCGGATGCTCTCCTGACGAAGATGCTAGTCCCGGCGCCCTACAAGGCACCGGAGAAGAAGGCCGAAAAGAAGTCCCCGGGGACCAGGAAGGGTCTCCGGCGTAAGGTTGTACCGGAAGCCTCGTCCGAAGACGACGAGGCACACTCCTCCCCCGAAGGAGAGGAAGAAGAAGAAGGGGCCACCCCATCTGGAGAGGATGAGGGGCCTGAGAAGGCGGACCAGGGGGCCGGGAAAGGCCCCCGGCGTAAGGCCGTCATACCCTCGTCGTCCGATGACGACGAGGCAGATTCCTCCCGCGGAGGCGGGAGGAAGCAAGAAGAAACTCTACCTCCCCGCACCGGGGAGGAGAAAAAGTGGAAAGCCGCCCCGGAGGAGGAGGTCGAGACGTCCAAGAAGGGAAAGGTGTCCCTTCCGGACTACTTCGCCACGGCCTCCCATAGCGAGGAAGGGTGGCTGCCCATGGGGAAGCCCCTAGCGCAATCGTAAGTATCCGCACTCTATCGTGATTTTACTTCATAGTCTTTTTATAATGCCGAACATATATGCAGTCCGGCCAGGGTTCATCCCGAGGTATCGTCTTCGGATGGGTCCCTGAGCGATTCAGCGATGAACTCGCTCCCGACGGCTACTACTCCTCAGCCGACGGATGACACAGAGGTGTTGTCCCGAAGGCTCCCAGAGCGGGGGGAGGTGACTCTGGAGACGCCCCAGGGCGGAATTCCAGATGTCGGACACGCGGGGTTCAAGATTCCCACGGATCATGTCGATGAGAGCCGCAGTAAGCCGGGCTCCCAGCCGAACACTATTCCGGAACCTGGAATGGTTCCGGACTCAGGCGGGCAGCCCCTCGTTAGGGAGGGCGAGCCGTCCATGCCGAGGACTTCCGCTAAGCCCGAGGCGTCGGATTATCTGATGGAAGCGCTTCGCGGCGCTTCCATGGATGAAGAGCACCGTACTCTTATGAGTGCGGTGATTCAGAAGGTTTTGTCCGCCAAGAGCGGACTAACCGAAGCTTGCACCAGCCTCCTGACAGGCTTTGAGGTAAGTAATTAAAATGTGTGAAATTACCACCCGATAGGTAGTAGCCCCTGATACTCTGTTCGGTGTTCGGAAAGAAAAGCCAAACAGAGGGTCAATTATAATCCGCAGGAGCCTAATAGTAAGTGTGTATGTGAATGAGCAGGCTGTGCTGCTTGCCGCTGCTGCCCGCATAGCCAAGTTCGCCGGACTAAAGCGGGACCTGGAGCAGGCGCAGGGAGAGCTCGACCTCACGAAGAGGCAGCTCGAAGAGAACAAAGGTGAGTGATTCCCCGCTCTCATGTAATGAAGGATAGATAAAATTGGTTATTCTAACGACGAAGCGTCGTGACTGTGTAACAGGGGCCACCACCGAAGTCGCGTCCCTGAAGAAAGCGCTGTCCGAGGCGGAAGACAAGGCGGCCTTGGAATGCAAGGAGCGCGAAAAGCAAGATGCTAGAGTGGGCGAGGTACAGCAAGAGCTCCAGGAACTCGGCAAGAAGTTCGAGTCTGTGGAGCATGATCTTAAAATGAAAGAGGCCGAGCTTGCGAAGGCCCTTGCGAGTATGGAAGATGCCAAGGACAAAGCCGACAAGGCACAACAGGAAATCCAGGCGGCCAAGAAGATAGCGGCGGGTAAGACATTCTTTATGCAAAGCAAACATGTGGAGGAGGCGTTTCTTTTACTTACCCGAATTCAGAGCTCTCCAGGGGCATTCACAGATCTGCCACGCAGCGTCTCAGACGATGCAGAGTTCTACCGTGCCGAGGAGGGGAGCTCCACGGAGAAGTTGTTCTGGTCCAAGTATGCTGGGGCCAAACACCCAATGCCTCTGAGTGACCAACTGAAGCAGTTGGTCGAACTCCACAGGGCAGCCGAAGTGGCTATGAAAGATTTCATAGTACGGATGTGGCCTGGTGAACCCTTGCCCACTAGCTACTTCGGCCTGATCAAGCGGATGGTGATTGCCTGTCCGCGGCTTGAAGTTATTAAGCGATCCGTTTGCATTGAGGGTGCCCGCCGGGCCTTTGCCCATGTGAAGGTGCATTGGGGCAAGCTGGATGCGAAGAAGCTGGTGAAGGACGGGCCGCCGGAGGGCAAGGCGCATCTCTATCCCGAGAAGTATCACGATGGCATTATGAAGGGCGCTCGTCTCATGGCCGATGAATGTACCAAGGACATGATCTTTGAATAAATGTACCTCTATCGTTGTTGTAATATTAAAACGAAGTTAATTGTGCTATGTAGGACTATTTGATTTAAAATATTACCTTCCGTGCGGCTGTTTATAGAATTCTAAAAGTAGGCCAGTCGTCGGCTTCCGCCCCCACATAACTAGTACCGGTGTGTTCCTGGAAAATCCCGGATACTCTTTATCCAAATATTTGGTCCCTTAAGGAGGTATCTGGCGCAGCGAACAAGGCAATCGGACTATGCAGCTTTATAACTTTCACTTAGCCATAGAAGTCTATAATTTTAAATTTCGGCGAAGCCCCTAGAATTCGGAGGGCCGAATTGGGGCGCTATATACGCCTAAATCAGACAAGGCCGATTCATCGCCTAAAGCGGAAAAGATCTTTAAGGATTTTAAGACCTCTCGAACAGCGACCAGCTCTCGCCGCATCGTGCTGGTCAGTTTTTGGCTTTCTCTACTGAGGTGCTCGTCCGGAAGAACCGGGACACAATCGCAGTAGTTCTCCCTGTGCTACCTTAGCCGATATAACGGAATGTAAGGTACCAAAACAAGGGAGCCGGGCAGACCCAACTATTGACCCAAGACGTGATTCGGAGCTGATGCATATAGTGCTATAAGTTCGGGGTGCCGCACTGATGAAAGTGTTCGGACTTGCTTTGCCGTATTATGAGGCGCCATATGAAGCCCCTGGCAAACTAATCATACCAAGGTGTATGGATGCGATATTAAATAAATATTTGCAAGAAAATTGCGCAAATAGGAATAATAAGCTGACGATCTGTATTATCTCCCATTGATAAATAATACGTTTAAGCATATGTTTACAATGGTAGCATTTAAGCATTAGTAAATAGGACTATTTAACATGTCCTATCCAAGAGCAGGCTGCATGTAGGTATGTAAAACAGGTATAACGATCGTGAACAGATTCCACCTGGGTATTTCCTTTTGTGCGCAAAGCCTGTTGCCTCTTTGGTTTTCTCTCCTATGTAAGTCTGACAATCCGGCTCTTCTGAAGAGGATGCTCTAAAGCAATGTCCTGAAAAATAAAAAGGATGGGTTATGAAGGTATGTAGCAGTTATACTGCACTGTTGACTGAGTCATTGCTGCGCCTCTGCCTCTGCCCATGGTATTTTGAGTGCGTAATTGTGTACGCGTGGCATGAATGATGCTTTGATGGGGCTTGAGCGGAGGCCGGACTGCTAGTCGCGCTCCTGGCGTGCCTGATGATCCTGTTGCGGGTGCTCCGGACTCGCTTGACGGTGCTTGAAGTTGTTGTCGCCGGATTGGTGGTTTGTCGGAGGAGGCCCCATTGTACTTCCGCCGCAAGGGCTGCAGTATGTTCTTCTGTTCGGAGAGACCGGTCCATGTTTCCGTTTACTGTTATGACCCCGCGCGGTCCTGGCATCTTGAGCTTGAGGTATGCATAGTGTGGTACCGCATTGAATCTAGCGAATGCGGTTCGTCCAAGCAGTGCATGGTAACCACTATGGAAAGGGACGATATCGAAGATGAATTCCTCGCTTCGGAAGTTATCCGGAGATCCTAAGACCACTTCCAATGTTATAGAGCCCGTACAGCGGGCCTCCACTCCAGGAATTACACCTTTAAAGGTGGTTTTGGTGGGCTTGATCCTTGAAGGGTCGATGCCCATTTCTCGCACTGTGTCCTGATAAAGCAGGTTCAGGCTGCTGCCGCCGTCCATAAGGACTTGCGTAAGGTGGAATCCATCGATGATTGGGTATAGGACCAATGCGGCTGAGCCGCCGTGACGGATGCTAGTAGGGTGATCCCTATGATCAAAGATGATCGGACAAGCTGACCATGGGTTGAATTTGGGGGCGACTGTCTCCATCGCATAGACGTCCCGTAGTGCTCGCTTCCGTTCCCGCTTGGGAATGTGAGTGGCGTAGATCATGTTGACCATTTTCACCTGGGGGGGGTTTCTTCTGTCCCCCCGTGTTCGGATGCCGGGGCTCTTCGTCATCGTCGCTGTGCAGCCCCTTGTCCTTGTTTTCGGCGTTTATTTTGCCGGCCTATTTGAACACCCAGCAGTCTCTGTTGGTGTGGTTGGCTGGCTTGTCCGGGGTGCCATGAATTTGGCACGAGCACTCCAGTATACGGACCAGACTGGACGGTCCCTGATTGTTTCTTTTGAACGGCTTCTTCTGCTGACCGGACTTGGATGCACTGAATCCGGCGTTGACTGTCGTGTCTTTAGTGTTGTCGCCGTTGTTCTGTCACTTATGTCTGTTGCGCCATGGCTTGCCGTTATTGTCGCGGACATCCGAAGTGCCAGAATGTGGCGTAGTGCTGCTGCGAGCCAACCAACTGTCC
The DNA here is from genome assembly GCF_002162155.2 of Triticum dicoccoides. Classification (NCBI taxonomy): domain Eukaryota; kingdom Viridiplantae; phylum Streptophyta; class Magnoliopsida; order Poales; family Poaceae; genus Triticum; species Triticum dicoccoides. Next base: position 634,505,505 of record NC_041393.1, read on the forward strand.
TCGCCCGCGCAAAAGCGGGTCATTAGCATTGTGAGAGCTGCCATGGACTTGGGTTTTTCCTGGCCGAGGTGTCGGGCGAGCCACTTGTCACGGATATTATGCTTAAAAGCCGCCAGGGCTTTGGCATCTGGACAGTCGACTATTTGGTTCTTTTTAGTTAGGAACCGAGTCCAGAATTTCCTGGCTGACTCTCCGGGCTGTTGAGTAATGTGGCTCAAGTCATCGGCGTCCGGTGGTCGCACATATGTGCCCTGGAAGTTGTCGAGGAATGTGTCTTCCAGGTTTTCCCAACTGCCAATGGAATTTGCTGGCAGGCTGTTTAGCCAGTGCCGGGCGGGTCCTTTGAGCTTAAGGGGAAGATACTTGATGGCGTGTAGATTGTCTCTGCGGGCCATGTGAATGTGGAGAAAGAAATCTTTGATCCATACTGCAGGGTCTGTTGTGCCATCGTATGATTCGATGTTTACGGGTTTGAACCCTTCTGGGAATTCATGATCCATCACTTCGTCAGTGAAGCAGAGGGGGTGCGCGGCGCCTCTGTGCCGGGCTATGTGGCTATGCAGTTCGAATTGCTCTGGGTGGCTGTGTTCGGCCCGGCCGGACTTGTTGATAGTGTATCCAGCGTGACGGTCGTTGTCGTGCATTTGGGCGCGCCCCCGCGATCGTAGATCGATCTTGGCTGTTCTGCTTTGTTTTCCAGTATATCTTGCAGGTCCTGCCTATTGCCCCGGGCCATAGTGTATTGGCGTGGGGGTGCGGGCTGGTATTCGGGCTGATACACCGTTTTATCCCGGCCACGAGGTGGCTGGTCAGCCGTGTGGCGCTCGAGTCCATATTCCTCGGCTGCCAGGACTTCAGTCCATCTATCTGTGAGCAGGTCTTGATCAACTTGAAGTTGCTGCTGCTTCTTTTTCAGGCTCCTCGCAGTGGTAAGCCGACGCTTGAAGCGCTTCTGCTCTACGGGATCCTCAGGCACGCCGAACTCGTCGTCGCCGAGGCTAATCTCGTCTTCGGAGGGGGGCATGTAGTTGTCCTCCTCCGGATATCCGTCCGTTGCCTGTTCGTCTGGGCTGACCTGCTCATCTTCCCGCTCGGCCTGCTCGAAGGCGGGCTGATCAGGGTTGTATTCCTCTTCGGCACCATCCAGATTGTTTTCGTCTCCTGGGCCGGTATTGTTGTGGCGGGGCTTGGAGTGGCGTCGACGACGCCCATGCTTTGTTTTTCTCCCGGAGGGGTTATCCTCCGTTGCCTCATCGCCATTGGTTTCCTTCGGAGTGTCCACCATATATATATATATCGTATGAGGAGGTGGCTGTCCACCGTCCTGTGAGCGGTGGTTCATGTACTTCTCCGGCATCGTTGTCCATACTGTCGATGTCTTCGGAGTCGAAGTCAAGCACGTCGGTTAGATCATCGACCGTGGCAATGAAGTGGGTGGTGGGTGGGCAGCGAATTCCTTCGTCGCCCACTTCCCACTCGAGCCGGACATAGTTCGGCCAAGAGCCTCCTGACAAAGAGAGAGACTTTAATGAGTTCAGCATGTCGCCAAAGGGCAAGTGCTGGAAGATATCCGCAGTGGTAAACTCCATTACCGGAGCCCAACCAGGCTCGACAGGCTCGGGAGCGCGCGGACTGGAACCCACAACCGGATACGAGTCCGGGGGTCCGGAGTCACAGGCTTCCTTAGAGGCGGGGCCTGTGTTCGGCTCCACCGCCGATGAGTGTGCGGCCTGAGGGGCGGGGTCCATCCACCCGTCCTTGGGCCACACGGTCTGTTCCGGATTTAGGTCCGGGACTACTGCAGGGGTAATATCCCGAGCGCTGTCCGACAACAGGTCTAGGTCGTGCTCGTCGTGACTGCCCGGCACTCCTGCCACAGGTCCGATTCCGTCGAAGATCAAGTCTCCACGGATATCAGCCGTGTAGTTCAGGTTTCCGAACCTGATCTGGTGGCCAGGGGCGTAGCTGTCGATTTGCTCCAGATGGCCAAGCGGATTGGTCCGCAGTGCGGAGCCGCCGAACACGAAGATCTGTCCGGGGAGAAAAGTCTCACCCTGGACCGTGTTGTTGACGATGATTGAAGGAGCCATCGAGCCTTGCAGCGACGACACAGAGGAACTCCTAATGAAAGCACCAATGTCGGTGTCAAAACCGGCGGATCTCGGGTAGGGGGTCCCGATCTGTGCGTCTTAAGCTGATGGTAACAGGAAGCAAGGGACACAATGTTTACCCAGGTTCGGGCCCTCTCGATGGAGGTAAAACCCTACTTCCTGCTTGATTAATATTGACGATATGAGTAGTACAAGAGTAGATCTACCACAAGATCGTAGAGGCTAAACCCTAGAAGCTAGCCTATGATGATTATGATTGTAATTGTGATCGACCTTCTAAGGACCAACCTCTCCGGTTTATATAGACACAGGAGAGGGTTAGGGTTTACATGGAGTCAGTTACAAGGAAGGAAATATAATATCCGGATCGCCAAGCTTGTCTTCCACGCAAAGGAGAGTCCCATCCTGACACGGGACGGAGTCTTGAGTCTTGTATCTTCATGCTCCAATAGTCCGGACGATGTATATAGTCCGGCTGTCCGGATACCCCCTAATCCAGGACTCCCTCAGCCGGCGCAATGACAGAGATGATCGGTGAGATGACCGTGGCTGCGATGGACGCCGCCGCCGCCAGGAGGCCCAGGATGCGCATCGCATCGACTCTAACCTGGTGCAGCGCCTGCCGGACGGAGCGGTCATCCCGGCCTCTGGTAGGTGCAGCCGTCGCCGCCCTGATGACTGTCTGGAACGGCATGGGCGCTCTGGAGGTGTTGCAAGCCCGGTCTGCGAGGACATCCGTGGACGCTCGCTCCCCCTCGTCGCGGACGACCTCCTGTGATGTGGTGCAGCTCAGCTCCTCTTCTGGCGAGGCCACTTGGCGACGTTGGATCGCCGCTGCTTCGGGTCCAGCCCTCGCCCGGTGTGCCCGATCTCGCCCCTGTCAGCTTTGACACTGCCACGCTCCACCAGGTTGGATGTGATCGAGATCGTCCCAGCCTCCTCCCCTACGGCACAAGATGATGAGGCCACTGCCACACCAACCCGTGCTCCCTCTGTGTGCTCCGAGCCTGCGCCAGCCATCCCGGTCTCTGAGCCGGGGCCGGACATCCCGGTCCATGTCACGGCGCCAGAACCGCAGATTTACACCCCTTTGTTTGCCGCCTGCCAGCCACTACTGCTCGCCGCGCCTAAATCACCATCGCCAAGACCACGACCTCCAACGAAGAGAAGAAAGACACTGGCTGGAGTGGTGGGCTTCAATCTCACCCAGTCTAGTCCGCGTCTTCAGGACAAGCACAGGAAGCTGCCAATTGCCAAGCTGGCCGAGAAGATGTTGGGCCAGCGCATGGGGATCATTGAAGAGGAAAGGGTGATGCAGCAAAGTAGCGTAAGTATTTCCCTCAGTTTTTGAGAACCAAGGTATCAATCCAGTAGGAGGCTCCTCAAAAGTCCCATGTACCTACACAAACAAACTAAGAACTCGTAGCCAACACAATAAAGGGGTTGTTAATCCCTTCACGGCCACTTGCAAAAGTGAGATCTGATAGAGATAGTATGATAAGATAAATATATTTTTGGTATTTTATAATATAGATGCAAAAAGTAAAGATGCAAATAAAAGTAGATTGAAAGCTTATATGATAAAAGATAGACCCGGGGACCATAGGTTTCACTAGTGGCTTCCCTCAATATAGCATAAGTATTACGGTGGGTGAACAAATTACTGTCGAGCAATTGATAGAAAAGCGAATAATTATGAGATTATCTAGGCATGATCATGTATATAGGCATCATGTCCGCGACAAGTAGACCGACTCCTGCCTGTATCTACTACTATTACTCCACACATTGACCGCTATCCAGCATGCATCTAGAGTATTAAGTTCATAAGAACAAAATAAAGCATTAAGAAAGATGACATGATGTAGAGGAATAAACTCAAGCAATATGATATAAACCCCATCCTTTTATCCTCGATGGCAACAATACAATACGTGCCTTGCAACCCTTTCTGTCACTGGGTAAGGACACCGCAAGATTGAACCCAAAGCTAAGCACTTCTCCCATGGCAAGAAAGATCAATCTAGTAGGCCAAACCAAACTGATAATTCGAAGAGACTTGCAAAGATAACTCAATCATACATAAAAGAATTCAAAGAAGATTCAAATATTTCTCATAGATAAACTTGATCATAAACCCACAATTCATCGGATTTCGACAAACACACCGCAAAAAGAGTTTACATTGAATAGATCTCCACAAGAGAGGGGGAGAACATTGTATTGAGATCCAAAAAGAGAGAAGAAGCCATCTAGCTAATAACTATGGAACCGAAGGTCTGTGGTAAACTACTCACAAATCATCGGAGGGGCTATGGTGTTGATGTAGAAGCCCTCCATGGTCGATTCCCCCTCCGGCGGAGCGTCGGCGAAGGCTCCAAGATGGGATCTCGCGGATACAGAAATTTACGGCGGTGGAAATTGTTTTTAGTTGGCTCCCTGGATGTTTTCGGGGTACATGGGTATATATAGGAGGAAGAAGTACATCGGTGGCCGCTCGTGGGGCCCAGGAAACAGGGGGCACGCCCAGGAGGGGTGGGCGCGCCCTCCTATCTCCTGGCCGCCAAGTTTGCTTCTTGACTTGCACTCCAAGTTCTCCGGATCACGTTCGTTCCAAAAATCATGCTCCCGAAGGTTTCATTCCGTTTGGACTCCGTTTGATATTCCTTTTCTTCGAAATACCGAAATAGGCAAAAAAACAGCAATACGGGCTGGGCCTCCGGTTAGTAGGTTAGTCCCAAAAATGATATAAATGTGTAAAATAAAGCCCATAAACATCCAAAAGGGGTAATATAATAGCATGGAACAATAAAAAATTATAGATACGTTGGAGACGTATCAAGCATCCCCAAGCTTAATTCCTACTCGTCCTCGAGTAGGTAAATGATAAAAATAGAATTTTTGATGTGGTATGCTACCTAGCATAATTCTCAATGTAATTTTCTATATTGTGGTATGAATGTTCAGATCCAAATGATTCAAAATAAAAGTTCATATTGACATAAGAAATAGTAATGCTTCAAGCATACTAATCAAAGCAATCATGTCTTCTGAAAACAACATGGCTAAAGAAAGTTATCCCTACAAAATCATATAGTCTGGCTGTTGCTCTATCTTCATCACACAAAGTATTTAATCATGCACAACCCCGATGACAAGCCAAGCAATTGTTTCATACTTTAGCAATCTCAAACTTTTTCAACTTTGACGCAATACATGAGCGTGAGCCATGGACATAGCACTATATGTGGAATAGAATGGTGGTTGTGGAGAAGACAAAAAGGGAGAAGATAGTCTCATATCAACTAGGCGTATCAATGGACTATGGAGATTCCCATTAATAGATATCAATGTGAGTGAGTAGGGATTGCCATGCAACGGATGCACTAGAGCTATAAATGTATGAAAGCTCAACAAAAGAAACTAAGTGGGTGTGCATCCAACTCGCTTGCTCACGAAGACCTAGGGAATTTTGAGGAAGCCCATCATTGGAATATACAAGCCAAGTTCTATAATGAAAAAATTCCCACTAGTATATGAAAGTGACAACATAGGAAACTCTCTATCATGAAGATCATGGTGCTACTTTGTAGCACAAGTGTGGTAAAAGGATAGTAGCATTGTCCCTTCTCTCTTTTTCTCTCATTTTTCTTCTTCTTTTTTTCTCTTTTTTTTTCTTCTTTTTTTCTTTATTTTTTCTTTTTTTTCTTTGGCCTTTTTTTTCTCTTTTGGCATTTCTCTTCTTTTTTTCTTTTTAAAGTCTGAAGTCTCATCCCGACTTGTGGGTGAATCATAGTCTCCATCATCCTTTCCTCACTGGGACAATGCTCTAATAATGAAGATCATCACACTTTTATTAATTTACAACTCAAGCCTAGAACAAAATATGATTCTATATGAATGCCTCCGGCGGTGTACCGGGATATGCAATGAATTAAGAGCGACATGTATGAAAATTATGAAGGTGGCCTTGCCACAAATACGATGTCAACTACATGATCATGCAAAGAGAAATATGCCAATGATGATGTGTGTCATATAAACGGAACGGTGGAAAGTTGCATGGCAATATATCTCGGAATGACTATGGAAATGCCATAATAGGTAGGTATGGTGGCTGTTTTGAGGAAGGTATATGGTGGGTGTATGGTACCGGCGAAAGTTGCACGGTACAAGAGAGGCTAGCAATGGTGGAAGGGTGAGAGTGAGTATAATCCATGGACTCAACATTAGTCAAAAGAACTCATATACTTATTGCAAAAATCTACAAGTCATCAAAAACAAAGTATTACGCGCATGCTCCTAGGGGGATAGATTGGTAGGAAAAGACCATCGCTCCTCCCCGACCGCCACTCATAAGGAAGACAATCAATAAATAAAATTGTGCTCCAACTTCATCACAAAGCGGTTCACCATATGTGCATGCTACGGGAATCACAAACTTCAACACAAGCATTCTTTAAATTCATAATCACCCAACTAGCATGACTTTAATATCACTACCTCCATATCTCAAAACAATTATCAAGTATCAAATTGATCATAGCATCAAATTCACTTCCTATGATAGTTTTTATTATACCCAACTTGGATGCCTACCATTCTAGGACCAATTTTTAACCATAGCAAATACCATGCTGTTCTAAAAGACTCTCAAAATAATATAAGTGAAGTATGAGATACTAGCAATTTCTACAAAACTAAGCCACCGCCGCGCTCTAAAAGATATAAGTGAAGCACTAGAGAAAAAACTATCAAGCTCAAAAGATATAAGTGAAGCACATAGAGTATTCTAATAAATTCTAATCAAGTAGGCTTCTCCCAAAAGGTATGTACAGCAAGTATGATTGTGGAAAACTAAAAATCAAACACTAATATAATACACGATGCTCCAAGCAAAACACATATCATGTGGCGAATAAAAATATAGCTCCAAGTAAAGTTACCAATGAACGAAGACAAAAGAGGGGATGCCTTCCCGGGGCATCCCCAAGCTTAGGCTTTTGGCTATTCTTGAATATCTTGGGGTGCCATGGGCATCCCCAAGCTTAGGCCCTTGCTACTCCTTATTCCATAGTCCATCAAAGCTTTACCCAAAACTTGAAAACTTCACAACACAAAACTCAACAGGAAATCTTATAAGCTCCGTTAGTGAAAGAAAACAAAACCACTACATAAGGTACTATAATGAACTCATTCTTTATTTATTTTGGTGTTAAACCTACTGTATTCTAAGTTCTCTATGGTTCATACCACTTAATACTAGCCATAGATGCATCAAAATAAGCAAACAACACACGAAAAACAGAATCTATCAAAAACAGAATAGTCTGTAGCAATCTGTAACTAACGTAACCTTCTGTAACTCTAAAAATCCTACCAAAATAGGAAGTCCTGGAAAATTTGTATGTTGATCAGAATAAAAAAGAATCAACACAAAATCACGTTTTTGTGATTTAACTAAACTAATTTCATGCGCGCAAAGTTTCTGTTTTTCAGCAGAATCAAATCAACTATCATCATAGGTTATCCTATAGGTTCTACTTGGCACAAACACTAACTAAAAGATAAAAACACATCTAAACAGAGGGTAGATGCAAAATTTATTACTAAACAGGAACAAAAATAAAAAACACAGAATAAAATTGGGTTGCCTCCCAACTAGCGCTATCGTTTGACGCCCCTAGCTAGGCATAAAAGCGAAGATAGATCTAAGTGGTGCCATCTTTGGCACTCAATTCCTCAATAGATCACTTATAATTTTTAGGGGTTTCTCATTTTTTAGCAATGATTAAACCTTTAGGTAAAAATTCAAGAAATTCGTTTGTAGCAAAAGGTTCCTTAACGATAGAGAGACAATTGGGATGAACACTTATGGATTTGAGATCCGCGTCTCCCTTACTAGAAGATTCACCCTTATTTTTAGGAACATAAATAAACTTGGCAGTTTTGGTAGGGGGTTTTGGAGTGTTTTTCATGGAAGAAAACAGGGAACCTAAGTTGGTAATGATATCCTCAAATTTACCGATTCTTGCAGAATCTAGATCTATTTTTTCATTAACTATAGGTTCTTTCTCTTTAAGATTTTTCAAAGTAACTCCAACCCTAGATCCATATTGGGTAATGTGATTATGAATCTTTTTATCCAAGTTTTCAATCAACTCAACAGTGGCAACTTTATTTTCAATAATTTCAAGCCGTTGCATAACATGTTCCAAAGTTAAAACAGTTCCATTAACCAAAAGAGGTGGTGGGCCAAACAAATCTAACATAGCATTATAAGCATCAAATGTATGGCTACTCAAGAAATCCCCTCTGGTAACGGTATCAAGAACACATCTATTCCAAGGAGTAATGCCTACATAAAAATTGCAAAGGAGAATGGAAGTAGAAAGCTTCCTAGTAGATCTATTTTGAGCATTGCAAATTCTATGCCAGGCATCTTTTAAATTCTCTCCCTCCCTTTGCTTAAAATTGAGAATTTCATGTTCGGGAGTAATAACAAGGATAGGAGGACTAGCCATAATGACAAGGTAAACGATCTAACACATGAGCAAATGGAAAAAGGCAAGCGAAAAAGAGAGGAGAAGATTGGGAAAGAGAGAGCAAATAAATCAGCAAGGGTGAAGTGGGGGAGAGGAAAACGAGAGGCAAATGGCAAATAATGTAAATGCGAGGGAGATGAGTTTGTGATGGGTACTTGGTATGTCTTGACTTGAGCGAAGACCTCCCCGGCAACGGCGCCAGAAATTGCACGTTGGCGGGAGGTCAAATCTTGACTTGACTTGGTGGAAGCCTCCCCGGCAACGGCGCCAGAAATCCTTCTTGCTACGTCTTGAGCTTGCATTGGTTTTCCTTGAAGAGGAAAGGGTGATGCAACAAAGTAGCGTAAGTATTTCCCTCAGTTTTTGAGAACCAAGGTATCAATCCAGTAGGAGGCTCCTCAAAAGTCCCATGCACCTACACAAACAAACAAAGAACTCGCAACCAATGCAATAAAGGGGTTGTCAATCCCTTCACGGCCACTTGCAAAAGTGAGATCTGATAGAGATAGTATGATAAGATAAATATATTTTTGGTATTTTACAATATAGATGCAAAAAGTAAAGATGCAAATAAAACTAGATTGAAATCTTATATGATAAAAGATAGACCCGGGGGCCATAGGTTTCACTAGTGGCTTCTCTCAAGATAGCATAAGTATTACGGTGGGTGAACAAATTACTGTCGAGAAATTGATAGAAAAGCGAATAATTATGAGATTATCTAGGCATCACGTCCGCGACAAGTAGACCGACTCCTACCTGCATCTACTACTATTACTCTGCACATTGACCGCTATCCAGCATGAATCTAGAGTATTAAGTTCATAAGAACAGAGCAACGCATTAAGAAAGATGACATGATGTAGAGGGATAAACTCAAGCAATATGATATAAACCCCATCTTTTTATCCTCGATGGCAACAATACAATATGTGCCTTGCAACCCTTTCTGTCACTGGGTAAGGACACCGCAAGATTGAACCCAAACCTAAGCACTTCTCCCATGGCAAGAAAGATCAATCTAGTAGGCCAAACCAAACTGATAATTCGAAGAGACTTGCAAAGATAACTCAATCATACATAAAAGAATTCAGAGAAGATTCAAATATTTCTCATAGATAAACTTGATCATAAACCCACAATTCATCCGATCTCGACAAACACACTGCAAAAAGAGTTTACATCAAATAGATCTCCACAAGAGAGGGGGAGAACATTGTATTGAGATCCAAAAAGAGAGAAGAAGCCATCTAGCTAATAACTATGGACCCGAAGGTCTGTGGTAAACTACTCACAACTCATCGGAGGGGCTATGGTGTTGATGTAGAAGCCCTCCGTGGTCGATTCCCCCTCCGGCGGAGCACGACGAAGGCTCCAAGATGGGATCTCGCGGATACAGAAGGTTACGGTGGTGGAAATTGTTTTTTGTTGGCTCCCTGGATGTTTTCAGGGTACGTGGGTTTATATAGGAGGAAGAAGTACGTCGGTGGCCGCTCGTGGGGCCCAGGAGACAGGGGGCGCGCCTAGGAGGGGTGGGCGCGCCCTCCTTTGTCCTGGCCGCCTCGTTTGCTTCTTGACTTGCACTCCAAGTTCTCCGGATCACGTTCGTTCCAAAAATCACGCCCCCGAAGGTTTTATTCTGTTTGGACTCCGTTTCATATTCCTTTTCTTCGAAATACTGAAATAGGCAAAAAAACAGCAATACGAGTTGGGCCTCCGGCTAGTAGGTTAGTCCCAAAAATGATATAAATGTGTAAATAAAGCCCATAAACATCCAAAAGGGGTAATATAATAGCATGGAACAATAAAAAATTATAGATACGTTGAAGACGTATCACGAATGCTGTTGAAGCTGCACTGCTCGAGCACGGTGGACATGCAGGGACTGAGCTCCAGGGAACAAGCGTGGATGTAGCCAGCGAGGCGGCTGATGGAGCAGTCACAAGCTCATGCTAAAGACGTCCTCCTCTTTCCATGATAGATACAACTCCTAAGTATGTGTGTGTGTGTACGCCTGTTTGCAGCCGTCCATGATGATGACTGCTCCCTGCTGCCTTGGCGAGGCTTGTATGCTTTCTCTTAGTTTCCCTAAGCTGCTAGTGCCAGTGGCTAGATGCATGTGTGCTCTATATAGCTCCATCTCCGTTGTAACTCAGGTTATCCATGGTAGAACAAAATCTTAGTATCCTCAACTGGAATGTACGAGGTTTAAATTGCCCAGACCGTCGAGCAACTATCAGAGAAACGATCACTGCTACTCCATGCCACATAGTCTGTCTACAAGAGACCAAACTGGAGCTCGTCGACCTATTCATCGCTTCATTCCTTGGTGGCCACAAACTAAAGAACTTTGCCCAGCGCCCAAGCATTGGCACCCGCGGTGGCATCCTACTGCTATGGGACGAGAGTGTCGTCGATGTGAAGGATGTGAGCATTGGCACCTTCCACCTCTCCTGTAATGTCACGATTGTCTCCTCGGCCACAACCTTCAAGCTCATCACCATTTATGGTCCGACGAGAAGCAATCTTAAGGAAGCCTTCTTCCAAGAGTTGATCAATGAGAAGCCCCCCCAGGTGCAAAATGGTTGGTCGTCGGTGATTTTAATCAAATCCGCCGTGCGCAAGACAAGAATAATACAAATGTCAATCGGAGCCGTATTGTTCGCTTCAGAAACGCACTTAATCTATGTGAGCTCAAAGAGATCCACTTGCAAAACATAAAATACACCTGGAGTAATGAGAAGAGCAACCCAACTCTCAGCAAACTCGACTCTTTCTTCTCCAATGAGGACTGGGACCTAGACTTCGGCACACACATCCTTCATGCCCTCTCGTCATCCTTATCAGACCACTGCCCTCTCCTCCTTGCAAATGAAAAAGGTCCGCAGAGGTCAAAGCCCTTCCGCTTCGAAAACTTTTGGATCAAAATGCCCGGTTCTAAAGATGTAGTCCAGGGAGCTTGGAGCAACAATTCTGGTCATTCTGACCCATACCTCAACCTATTTCACAAGCTCAAAGAAGTAGGCAAAAAATTAAGGAAGTGGAGCAGGACGATGTTCGCACACTCAAAGGTGCAAATTCATATGGCCCTCGAGGTTATTCTCCGCCTGGATGTGGCTCAAGATCTTTGCCCCCTTAGTGCCAGCGAGCGAGATCTTCGAAAGAGACTTAAGCAGAAAGTGGTAGGCCTTGCTGTTCTCGAGCGGGCGCGGAAAAGACAAAGCTCAAGAATTACGAGCTTGAAAGACGGTGATGCCAACACTCGTTTCTTCCACCTGCGCGTAAACCATAGACGAAGGAAGAACTTTATTCACCGCCTTAGGCACAACAACGGATGGGTTACTTCTCACGACCACAAGAAATCCATTATTCAGAACCACTTCACTGAGGTCATGAGACACGGTCAGCCGCGCAGCATCGACATCAACTGGGACAACATCCCGGTGCCGGCTTGCGATCTCACTGAGCTAGGAGCTGCCTTCACGGAGGAAGAGGTGAAAAAGGTGATTTTTGATCTCCCCATTGACAAAGCACCATGACCGGATGGCTACTCTAGGGCCTTCTTCAAAGCGTGTTGGGAGATCATAAAAGATGATGTTTTGTTGGCTGTCAATCACTTTACCAATCTGTGGTCCACGAACTTAAACTGGCTCAACTCGGCGAACATTGCTATCATCCCCAAGAAGGATGGTGCGGAATGCATCTCGGATTTCTGCCCCATTAGCCTCATCCACGCCATCGCGAAGATCATTTCCAAGATGATGGCCAACCGTCTGCCCCCCACATGCATGACCTTGTCTCCAACGCCCAGAGTGAATTCATCAAAAAGATAAGCATCCATGACAACTTTTTGTTCGTCAGGAACTTGGCAAGAAAGTTCCATCACAACCACTGTCCGATGCTCTTATTCAAACTAGACATCAAAAAGGCGTTTGATTCTGTAAGACTTCCTTATGGATCTGCTGAAACACCTCCGCTTCCGGACAGATTTCGTGACTGGGTTTCAGCTTTGCTCTCTGCCGCCACTTCAAGGGTGTTGATCAATGGAGTTTTGGGTGATCCACTGAAGCATGGATGTGGCCTTCGCCAGGGGAACCCGCTTTCCCCTCTTCTGTTTGTCCTGGCTATCGATCCGCTCCACCACCTCCTTTGCAAGGCCACGGCCCAAGGACAACTACACCCTCTGTGTGGTAGATCTTCACCCGTTCGGGCCTCGCTCTATGCCGACGATGCCGCCATCTTTGTGAAGCCCATTAAGGAAGACGTCCGATTCCTTGCTGCTACCCTGGCCTCTTTTGGAGAGGTGTCTGGCCTCATCACTAATTGTGCCAAAAGTCTGGTTGCTCCCATCCGATGTGACAACATCAACCTTGACGATGTTCTTCATGATTTTCCGGCGGTGCGTGCCTCGTTCCCGATGCACTACCTTGGACTTCCGTTATCCGTCAAGCGCCTCAAGCGAATCCACTTCCAGTACCTTGAAGATAAAATTGCGGGCAAGCTCCTGTTGGGGAACGTAGTAATTTCAAAAAAATTCCTACACACACGCAAGATTATGGTGATGCATAGCAACGAGAGGGGAGAGTGTTGTCCACGTACCCTCGTAGACCGAAAGCGGAAGCGTTAGCACAACGTGGTTGATGTAGTCGAACGTCTTCACGATCCGACCTATCAAGTACCAAACGCACGGCACCTCCGAGTTCAGCACACGTTCAGCTCGATGGCGTCCCTCGAACTCCGATCCAGCCGAGCTTTGAGGGAGAGATCCGTCAGCATGACGGCGTGGTGACAATGATGATGTTCTACCGACGCAGGGCTTCGCCTAAGCACCGCTACGATATCATCGAGGTGGACTATGGTGGAGGGGAGCATCGCGCACGGCTAAGAGATCCAAGGGATCAATTGTTGTGTCTATGGGGTGCCCCCATCCCTCGTATATAAAGGAGTGGAGGAGGGGGCCGGCCAAGTGGAGGAGGCGCGCCAAGGGGGGAGTCCTGCTCCTACCGGGAGTAGGACTCCTCCTTTTCCTATTTGGAGAAGGAGAGGGAAGGAAGAGGGATGAGGGAGGAAGGAAAGGGGGGCAAGCCCCCTTCCCAATTCGGATTGGGCTTGGGGGGGGGCGCCCCCTCCCTTGCTCCTTTCCCCTCCTTTCCACTAGAGCCCATTAAGGCCCATATACCTCCCGGGGGGTTCCGATAACCTCCCGGAGCTCCGGCATTGTCCCAATCTCACCCGGAACCATTCCGGTGTCCAAATATAGTCGTCCAATATATCGATCTTTATGTCTCAACCATCTCGAGACTCCTCGTCATGTCCATGATCACATCCGGGTCTCCGAACTACCTTCGGTACATCAAAACACATAAAATCATAATATAACCGTCATCTAACTTTAAGCGTGCGGACCCTACGGGTTTGAGAACTATGTAGACATGACCGAGACACGTCTCCTGTCAATAACCAATAGTGGAACCTGGATGCTCATATTGGCTCCTACATATTCTACGAAGATCTTTATCGGTCAAACCGCATAACAACATACGTTGTTCCCTTTGTCATCGGTATGTTACCTGTGCGAGATTCAATCGTCAGTATCTCAATACCTAGTTCAATCTCATTACTGGCAAGTCTCTTTACTCGTTACGTAATGCATTATCTCATAACTAACTCATTAGCTACATTGCTTGCAAGGCTTATAGTGATGTGCATTACCGAGAGGGCCTAGAGATACCTCTCCGATAATCGGAGTGACAAATCCTAATCTCAAAATACGTCATCTCAACAAGTACCTTCGGATACACCTGTAGAGCACCTTTATAATCACCCAGTTACGTTGTGACGTTTGGTAGAACACAAAGTGTTCCTTCGGTAAGCGGGAGTTACATAATTTCATAGTCATAGGAACATGTATATGTCATGAAGAAAGCAATAGCAACATATTAAACGATCAAGTGCTAAGCTAACGGAATGGGTCAAGTCAATCACATCATTCTCCTAATGATGTGATCCCGTTAATCAAATGACAACTCATGTCTATGGTTAGGAAACTTAACCATCTTTGATTCACGAGCTAGTCAAGTAGATGCATACTAGTGACACTATGTTTGTCTATTTATTCACACATGTATTATGTTTCCGGGTAATACAATTCTAGCATGCATAATAAACATTTATCATGATATAAGGAAATAAATAATAACTTTATTATTGCCTCTAGGGCATATTTCCTTCGTCTCCCACTTGCACTAGAGTCAATAATCTAGAGTACACAGTAATGATTCTAACACCCATGGAGCCTTGGTGCTGATCATGTTTTGCTCGTGGAAGAGGCTTAGTCAATGGGTCTGCAACATTCAGATCCGTATGTATCTTGCAAATTTCTATGTCTCCCACCTGGACTTGGTCCCGGATGGAATTGAAGCATCTCTTTATGTGCTCTTCATCCAGACTCCTTCATTTGCTGCTTCCGAAGCAGCTATGTAATCCGCTTCACATGTAGATCCCGCCACGACGCTTTGTTTAGAACTGCACCAACTGACAGCTCCATCGTTCAATATAAACACATATCTGGTTTGCGATTTAGAATTGTCCGGATCAGTGTCAAAGCTTGCATCGACGTAACCATTTACGACTAACTCTTTATCACCTCCATAAACAAGAAACATATCCTTAGTCCTTTTCAGGCATTTTAGGATCTTCTTGACCGCTGTCCAGTGATCCACTCCTAGATTACTTTGGTACCTCCCTGCTAAACTAATAGCAAGGCACACATCAGGTCTGGTACACAGCATTGCATACATGATAGAGCCTATGGCTGAAGCATAGGGAACTTCTTTCATTTTCTCTCTATCTTCTACAGTGGTCGGGCATTGAGTCTGACTCAATTTCACACCTTGTATTACAGGCAAGAGCCCTTTCTTTGCTTATCCATTTTGAACCATTTCAAAACTTTATCAAGGTATGTACTTTGTGAAAGTCCAATTAAGCGTCTTGATCTATCTCTATAGATCTTGATGCCCAATATATAAGCAGCTTCATCGAGGTCTTTTATTGAAAAACTTTTATTCAAGTATCCTTTTATGCTATCCAGAAATTATATATCATTTCCAATCAATAATATGTCATCCACATATAATATTAGAAATGCTACAGAGCTCCCACTCACTTTCTTGTAAATACAGGCTTCTCCAAAAGTCTGTATAAAACCATATGCTTTGATCACACTATCAAAGCGTTTATTCCAACTCCGAGAGGCTTGCACCAGTCCATAAATGGATCGCTGGAGCTTGCACACTTTGTTAGCACCCTTTGGATCGACAAAACCTTCTGGTTGCATCATATACAACTCTTCATCCAGAAATCCATTCAGGAATGCAGTTTTGACATCCATTTGCCAAATTTCTTAATCATAAAAATGTGGCAATTGCTAACATGATTCAGACAGACTTAAGCATCGCTACGGGTGAGAAAGTCTCATCGTAGTCAACCCCTTGAACTTGTCAAAAACCTTTTGCAACAAGTCAAGCTTTGTAGACAGTAACATTACCATCAACGTCAGTCTTCTTCTTGAAGATCCATTTATTCTCGATGGCTTGCCGATCATTGGGCAAGTCAACCAAAGTCCATACTTTGTTCTCATACATGGATCCCATCTCAGATTTCATGGCCTCAAGCCATTTTGCAGAATCTAGGCTCATCATCGCTTCCTCATAGTTCATAGGTTCGCCATGGTCAAGTAATATGACCTCCAGAATAGGATTACCGAACCACTCTGGTGAGGATCTTACTCTGGTTGACCTACGAGGTTCGGTAGTAACTTGATCTGAAGTTTCATGATCAACATCATTAGCTTCCTCACTAATTGGTGTAGTCGTCACAGGAACCGGTTTCTGTGATGATCTATTTTCCAATAAAGGACCAGGTACAGTTACCTCATCAAGTTCTACTTTCCTCCCACTCACTTCTTTCGAGAGAAACTCCTTCTCTAGAAAGGATGCATTCTTGGCAACGAATGTCTTCCCTTCGGATCTGTGATAGATGGTGTATCCAACAGTTTCCTTTGGATATCCTATGAAGACACATTTCTCCGATTTGGGTTCGAGCTTATCTGGTTGAAGCTTTTTCACATAAGCATCGCAGCCCCAAACTTTAAGAAACGACAACTTTGGTTTCTTGCCAAACCACAGTTCATAAGGCCTCGTTTCAATGGATTTTGATGGTGCCCTATTTAACGTGAATGCAGCCATCTCTAAAGCATAACCCCAAAATGATAGCGGTAAATTAGTAAGAGACATCATAGATCGCACCATATCTAGTAAAGTCGATTACGACGTTTGGACACACCATTACGCTATAGTGTTCCGGGTGGCGTGAGTTGCGAAACTATTCCGCATTGTTTCAAATGTAGACAAAACTCATAACTCAAATATTCTCCTCCACGATTAGATCGTAGAAACTTTATTTTCTTGTTATGATGATTTTCAACTTCACCATGAAATTCTTTGAACTTTTCAAATGTTTCAGAATTATGTTTCATTAAGTAGATATACCCATATCTGCTCAAATCATCTATGAAGGTGAGAAAATAACGATACCCGCAGGTGAGCCTCAACATTCATTGGACCACATACATCAGTATGTATGATCTCCAGCAAATCAGTTGCTCGCTCCATAGTTCCGGAGAATGGCGTTTTAGTCATCTTGCCCATGAGGCATGGTTCGCAAGTACCAAGTGATTCATAATCAAGTGATTCCAAAAGTCTTACACCAATATGACCTAAACGGCAGTGCCACAAATAAGTTGCACTATCATTATCAACTATGCATCTTTTGGCTTCAACATTATGAAGATGTGTATCACTACTATCGAGATTCATCAAAAATAGACCACTCTTTAAAGGTGCATGACCATAAATGATATTACTCATATAAATAGAACAACCATTATTCTCAGATTTAAATGAATAACCGTCTCGCATCAAACAAGATCCAGATATAATGTTCATGCTCAACGCTGGCACCAAATAACAATTATTCAGGGCTAAAACTAATCCCGAAGGTAGATGTAGAGGTAGCGTGCTGACGGCGATCACATCGATTTTGGAACCATTTCCCACGCGCATCGTCACCTCGTCCTTAGCCAGTGTCCGCTTAATCCGTAGTCCCTGTTTCGAGTTGCAAATATTAGCAACAGAACCAGTATCAAATACCCAGGTGCTACTGCGAGCTCTGGTAAGGTACACATCAATAACATGTATATCACATATACCTTTGTTCACCTTGCCATCCTTCTTATCCGCCAAATACTTGGGGCAGTTCCGCTTCCAGTGTCCAGTCTACTTGCAGTAGAAGCACTCAGTCTCAGGCTTAGGTCCAGACTTGGGTTTGTTCTCTTGAGCAGCAACTTGTTTGCCGTTCTTCTTGAAGTTCCCCTTCTTCTTCCCTTTGCCCTTTTTCTTGAAACTGGTGGTCTTATTGACCATCAACACTTGATGCTCCTTCTTGATTTCTACCTCCGCAGCCTTTAGCATTGTGAAGAGCTCGGGAATTGTCTTGTTCATCCCTTGCATATTATAGTTCATCATGAAGCTCTTGTAGCTTGGTGGCAGTGATTGAAGAATTCTGTCAATGACACTATCATCCGGAAGATTAACTCCCAGTTGAATCAAGTGATTGCAATACCCAGACATTTTGAGTATATGTTCACTAACAGAACTATTCTCCCCCATCTTGCAGCTGTAGAACTTATTGGAGAATTCATATCTCTCAATCCGGGAATTTGCTTGAAATATTAACTTCAACTCCTGGAACATCTCATATGCTCCATGACGTTCAAAACGTCATTGAAGTCCCGGTTCTAAGCCGTAAATCATGTCACACTGAACTATCGAGTAGTCATCAGCTTTGCTCTGTCAGACGTTCTTAACATCGTGAGTTGCATCTCTAGCAGGCCTGGCACCCAGCGGTGCTTCCAGGACCTAATTCTTCTGTGCAACAATGAGGATAATCCTCAAGTTACGGACCCAGTCTGTGCAATTGCCACCATCATCTTTCAACTTTGCTTTCTCAAGGAACGCATTAAAATTTAACGGAACAACAACACGGGCCATCTATCTACAACAAACATAGACAAGCAAAATACTATCACGTACTAAGTTCATGATAAATTTAAGTTCAATTAATCATATTAGTTAAGAATTCCCACTTAGATAGACATCCCTGTAATCATCTAAGTGATCATGTGATCCAAATCAACTAAACCATAACCGATCATCACGTGAAATGGAGTAGTTATCAATGGTGAACATCACTATGTTGATCATATCTACTATATGATTCACGCTTGACCTTTCGGTCTCAGTGTTCCGAGGCCATATCTGCATATGCTAGGCTCGTCAAGTTTAACCTGAGTATTCTGCGTGTGCAAAACTGGCTTGCACCCGTTGTAGATGGACGTAGAGCTTATCACACCCGATCATCATGTGGTGTCTGGGCACGACAAACTTTGGCAACGGTGCATACTCAGGGAGAACACTTTTATCTTGAAATTTAGTGACAGATCATCTTATAATGCTACCGTCAATCAAAGCAAGATAAGATGCATAAAAGATAAACATCACATGCAATCAATATAAGTGATATGATATGGCCATCATCATCTTGTGCTTGTGATCTCCATCTCCGAAGCACCGTCATGATCACCATCGTCTCGCCAACTATTGCTTCTACGACTATCGCTACCGCTTAGTGATAAAGTAAAGCAATTACAGGGCGATTGCATTGCATACAATAAAGCGACAACCATACGGCTCCTGCCAGTTGCCGATAACTCGGTTACAAAACATGATCATCTCATACAATAAAATATAGCATCACGTCTTGACCAGATCACATCACAAATTGCCCTGCAAAAACAAGTTAGACGTCCTCTACTTTGTTGTTGCAAGTTTTACGTGGCTGCTACGGGCTTAGAAAGAACCATTCTACCTACGCATCAAAACCACAACGATAGTTCGTTAAGTTAATGCTGTTTTAACCTTCTCAAGGACCGGGCATAGCCACACTCGGTTCAACTAAAGTTGGAGAAACTGACACCCGCTAGTCACCTGTGTGCAAAGCACGACGGTAAAACCAGTCTCGCGTAAGCGTACGCATAATGTCGGTCTGGGCCGCTTCATCCAACAATACTGCCGAACCAAAGTATGACATGATGGTAAGAAGTATGACTTGTATCGCCCACAACTCACTTGTGTTCTACTCGTGCATATAACTTCTACGCATAAAACCTGGCTCGGATGCCACTGTTGGGAAACGTAGTAATTTCAAAAAAATTCCTACGCACACGCAAGATTATGGTGATGCATAGCAACGAGAGGGGAGAGTGTTGTCCACGTACCCTCGTAGACTGAAAGCGGAAGCGTTAGCACACCGCGGTTGATGTAGTCGTACGTCTTCACGATTCGACCGATCAAGTACCGAACGCACGGCACCTCCGAGTTCAGCCCACATTCAGATCGATGACGTCCCTCGAACTCCGATCCAGCCGAGCTTTGAGGGAGAGTTCCGTCAGCACGACAGCATGGTGACGATGATGATGTTCTACCGACCCAGGGCTTCGCCTAAGCACCGCTACGATATTATCGAGGTGGACTATGGTGGAGGGGAGCACCACACACGGCTAAGAGTTCCAAGGGATCAATTGTTGTGTCTATGGGGTGCCCCCTCCCCCGTATATAAAGGAGTAGAGGAGGGGGCCGGTCAAGAGGAGGAGGCACGCCCAAGGGGGGAGTCCTACTCCCACCGGGAGTAGGACTCCTCCTCTTCCTATTTGGAGAAGGAGAGGGAAGGAAGAGGAAGGAGGAAGGAAGGAAAGGGGGGGGGGGGCGGCCCCCTTCCCAACTCGGATTGGGCTTGGGGGGGCGCCCCCTCCCTTGCTCCTTTCCCCTCCTTTCCACTAATGCCCATTAAGGCCCATATACCTCTCGGGGGGTTCCGATAACCTCCCGGAGCTCCGGTATTGTCCCAATCTCACCCGGAACCATTCCGGTGTCCAAATATAGCCGTCCAATATTTCGATCTTTATATCTCGACCATTTCAAGACTCCTTGTCATGTCCATGATCACATCCGGGACTCCGAACTACCTTCGGTACATCAAAACACATAAACTCATAATATAACCGTCATCTAACTTTAAGCATGCGGACCCTACGGGTTCGAGAACTATGTAGTGACCGAGACACGTCTCCAGTCAATAACCAATAGCGGAACCTGGATGCTCATATTGGCTCCTACATATTCTACGAAGATCTTTATCGGTCAGACCGCATAACAACATACGTTGTTCCCTTTGTCATCGATGTGTTACTTGTCCGAGATTCGATCGTCGGTATCTCAATACCTAGTTCAATATCGTTACCGGCAAGTCTTTTTACTCGTTACGTAATGCATCATCCCGTAACTAACTCATTAGCTACATTGCTTGCAAGGCTTATAGTGATGTGCATTACCGAGAGGGCCCAGAGATACCTCTCTGACAATCGGAGTGACAAATCCTAATCTTGAAATACGTCAACTCAACAAGTACCTTGGCTACACCTGTAGAGCACCTTTATAATCACCCAGTTACGTTGTGACGTTTGGTAGCACACAAAGTGTTCCTCCGGTAAGCGGGAGTTACATAATCTCATAGTCAAGGAACATGTATATGTCATGAAGAAAGCAATAGCAACATATTAAACGATCAAGTGCTAAGCTAACGGAATGGGTCAAGTCAATCACATCATTCTCCTAATGATGTGATCCCGTTAATCAAATGACAACTCATGTCTATGGTTAGGAAACTTAACCATCTTTGATTCACGAGCTAGTCAAGTAGAGGCATACTAGTGACACTATGTTTGTCTATCTATTCACACATGTATTACGTTTCCGGGTAATACAATTCTAGCATGAATAATAAACATTTATTATGATATGAGGAAATAAATAATAACTTTATTATTGCCTCTAGGGCATATTTCCTTCAGCTCCCTCCCTGGTAGGGAAGACATGTGGCCTCTGGTGGCCGTGTTGTTCTTGTTAAGGCCATCCTAACTGCCATTGCTATCTACCATCTCACGCCTCTCAACATCCCGGTGGAGGTCCTCAAGAAAATCGATAGTATTCGCCGTGCATATCTTTGGGCGGGCTCAGACAAGGTGTCTGGAGGAAAATGCATGGTTAACTGGGAGCTCGTCTATAAGCCCAAGGACAAGGGTGGGCTCAGAGTGCTTAACCTGGATAAGTTCGCCAAGGCTCTGCGGCTCCGATGGCTATGCTTTGAATGGACTGACAAGAGCAAGCCACGGATTGGCATGGAGACGCCATGCACGGAGGATGATCGACACTTCTTTGCGGCTGCCACTACGGTCCTTGTTGGCAACGGACGAACGACGCAATTCTAGAACTCGTCGTGGCTCAATGGCTTGCGCCCCCGTGACATTGCGCCGGACCTCTTTCACCTTTCTTGCAAGAAGAACTCATCGGTCCAGCAAGCCATGACCAACAACCTGTGGATCACTAATATTGATGGCACCAATGGTCTGTCCCTCGCGCATATCGAGCAGTTTGCTGACCTTTGGGAAAAATTATCAATGGTGGCCCTTGAGGAAGATGTGGAAGACTCCATTATTTGGAAGTTCATTAAGGATGGGATTTATTCTGCTTCATCGGCATACAAGGCAATATTTGAAGGTCTCATATCCTCTGATCTTGTCAAGTCTGTGTGGAGGGCCTGGGCTCCCCCGAGGTGCAAATTCTTTGCTTGGCTCGTTCTTCAAAACAGAATATGGACATCAGACCGCTTGATCCGTCGTGGCTGGCCCAACTGCGGCTTGTGTCCCCTTTGTAAGCAAGCACAGGAGTCCGCTGCTCACCTACTCTTCCAGTGCCGCTTCACATTGCACATTTCGAACGACATTCTTCTGTGGCTTGGAATGCACCACATCTCTACTACTACATGGACGGTGAGCGCTTCGGTCAAAGAATGGTCGGGAAGCAACCTTCAGATTCGTCTCGGCTCTCCCAAAGCCCTGGCCACATTGATGATGCTCATCTCTTGGGAGGTTTGGTCTGAGAGAAACGCTAGAGTCTTTCGCAACGTGGCGGTTCCATCGGTGGTCATCATCAACAAGATCAAGCATGAGGCGTCGCTTTGGGCTTTGGCGGGAGCCAAGCACTTGAGTATTGTAATGCTACGAGAGTAATTTTCGTTTGTCTGCCGCTTGCGGCTTCTGTCTAAAACCTTCTCCCTTAATTAATGAAATGGCAAGTCTTTTGCCTCGTTTAAAAAAAAGAAATAAATTGAGACTAAACGGAGACATAATTAGGACGCATGGGAAGTTTGCTCTCGGCTAATGTTACGAGAGGCAGTAGCTCGAACTCGAGAGATCAGGATGTCCGGGGAGCAACTTATTAACGAGCGCTCCTTCGGAAGCCTCGCAACGATCAGCGCCACTTGGTGCGCTCTCAGCCATTCGCCACGTGTCGCGCTCTGGGCGCTCCCTCCAGATTTTTTTTTATTTTTTCGCATCGTTTTCGGCTTTTTAAACGGTTTTTTCCGGGTTTTTTTGACGTTTTGGTTTTCTACCGGTCTTCGCTAGCTTTTCGACAAAAAAAATTTCCCCGAAAAAAATAAATTTTTTGCGCAAAAAACGCATTTTTTTCGCGAGAGGCACGATTTCGTTTTCGCGAGAGGCACGATTGTGCTTTCGCGAGAGGCACGGCCGTGCCTCTTGGAAACAAAAAAACATGGTTTTTATTTTTTTCTTTCGCGAGAGGCACGGTTTTGCTTCCGCGAGAGGCACGGTTGTGCTTTCGCGAGAGGCACGGGCGTGCCTCTTTCGTAAAGGGAAAAAAAGCGTTTTCTGTTTTTTTCTTCTTTCCGGAAGGCACGGTTTTGCTTCCGTGAGAGGCACGGTTGTGCTTTCGCGAGAGGCACGGGCGTGCCTTTTTTGGAAAGGGAAAAAACGCGTTTTCTGTTTTTTTTCTTTCGTGAGAGGCACGGTTTTGCTTCCGCGAGAGGCACGGTTGTGCTTTCGCGAGAGGCACGGGTGTGTCTCTTTCGGAAAGGGAAAAAACGCGTTTTCTGTTTTTTTTTCTCTTTCACTAGAGGCACGGTTTTGCTTCCGCAAGAGGCACGGTTGTGATTTCGTCAGAGGCACGAGCGTGCCTCTTTAGGAAAGGAAAAAAAACCGTGTTCCCGGTTCGGTTTTTTCATTGTTTTTTTTGTGCGTATTTTTCATGAAAAAAAAGTTCGTCAAAACCTATCAACATGGAATCTAGTTTTGAAGATCTCGACGCAAGGAATCCATCGGCGAAAGAGGTTTGAGATTTGGACGCACGGTTTAAGATATAAAAAATCTATGAAAAAAAGGGAAAACTCCCAGGTTGCGACAAGTGGTGCACATGCAGCGCGCCACTTGTCGCAACCTGGAAAAGTTGGAGTGATCTCCGCAAGGAGTACTCCTTAATTAGTGATTTCGGGATGTCCGTCGCATCCTTCTCACCAAATTTAACCATGGGCTTCCACTGAGGTGGGCCTTTTTTCATGCTTGATTGTAGATGGCATACTTGCAGTAGGGGTCAACTATTTAAGTACGTAGAATGCGAATAATTTTAAAAATTATATACAAATTTCAAAAAATTGAATTTTTAAAAAACAAAC
Organism: Triticum dicoccoides; assembly: GCF_002162155.2. Lineage (NCBI taxonomy): Eukaryota > Viridiplantae > Streptophyta > Magnoliopsida > Poales > Poaceae > Triticum > Triticum dicoccoides. The sequence goes on from NC_041393.1 coordinate 634,529,866, forward strand.
ATAATTTTAGTTTTCAAACTGTGTGTGAAAATGAAAATAAACTTTGAATTTTTTGAACATATTTGGAAATCATGGACTAATTTGGAAAATTATAAAACACTTTTTGAAGAATTTTTTTACAAAAATATTATCAGTTTAAAAAAACCTACAAAAGAGGAAAAGAATAAAAATAAAAAAAAGGGCAAAAACATGAAAAACATGAAAAAAAAATGAAAATCAGAGAACTAATAAATGCTGCTCTTGAACCTTCTAAAGGTTCCAACTATTCAAGAACCTTCCCGAAGGTCCAAAAGTGGGATTTCTAGCAAGTGTAGAAACCTTCCAGTGGGTCGGCCCATTTCCATGACACTCTGCGTGATTTGTGTGTTTGTGCATCAATCTGCCACACAAAGCGTCAAATAGGGAATCTGCTAGGGGAGCTACACTTGAATACTTGGATGGGTCGAATTGAACAGTAGTGCAACAATTATACTCTTAGGGCCCATTTTCCCCTCATATCCTACTGAATTTCTACTAAGTTGGACGGGCCATATCATAGTTTTGCCTGACCGTGGCTTCGCCATTGACCAGAGCAGCGGTAGAACTGAAGCCAAAGGTGAGTAGTGCCACGAAGGTATCGAAGAACTTGTTTTGCCATGTGATAGCAGGTGTCCCTTGGATAATGCAACATTGTTGGACAATATATGAGGTATCAGGCCATGTTAGCATGAGATACTAGGGGGCTCCAGCCGAGCTCCCGTAGTGGGGGGGATCCCGAAAGGAGAGCCGTCAGAGGCATAATTTTTTAACTTTGGTGTTGACAGAGGTGGAGATGTTGCAGTTTAGCATGCCAACCCGGTTGAGTTTCTTAAGGGTGCGTTGTTCTTGCAAGAAGTGAAGGCCAACAATGTTTTGGTCGACCTTGATCCCTAAGAAGTGGTGAAGAGGTCTGATGCTAATCAGGGAGAGCTCATGATGGAGAGAGCGGGTGACCTACCGAAAGAGGATTTTTGGCAGTGGCCTCAGATAATCTTTTGTGGTCACTGTGGTGGCCGTTGGTCATTCTCCTCTGATGTGACATTCATTTTCTTGGTCGAAGGATGACCTAATTTCTTCCTCTCGACCACAATGCCAAATGGGAGGTAGTGCAACCTTGCAACAGAGTTCATTCAAAACGATTTTGTTTGACCAATATAGGTGGTATTGAATATATTTTCTCTCTGTCTAGTACAACTAGAACGAATATTATGTGTTTGTGATCACACTGATCTACGTGTAGCTATGAAGATTTTGTTGGACCAAGTGGTCTTGTCCCCGACTGAACAAATTATATATGTTAGGAGGTTGTTTACAGCCTCTTGATTGAACTCAGGTGCTATCAGGTTGGTTCTCTAGAATCATTTATGATCATTGGTTTAGTGTCGAGTAGTTCTTAACTAGGGTTTAAAACTGCTGTTCTAAAATGGATAGTGTTCTTTAATGAAAATCAGAGGGGGAGGCCTCTCTATCATTCAAGAATAAGGAGGTTGGTTTGGACCCAGTGGCAGGGTATTGGCTTTCTTGGGTCTTCTACATAAAATGCAAGGACTTGTTTGTATTATTTGTCTTAGGTAGGGTTTTTATGACTGATACTCTAAACCACCGGTTTAACTACCAGTGAAGCATCTAAGACTTTCAAGCCCCTACTTGTGTTACAAAAATGTGGAAGGTCATTCACCTACTTTGGTTTCCCTTAGCATAAAACTTGACTACTTTTGTTTCGTCAATTTCGGTATAATTTTTCTCTCATCCCCTAAATGATGTCAAGGTCTTGGTTAGGAGTTTATAGGAGTAATAAGAACCAAAATGTGAGCATAGAAAGTAGTAGAACACATGGCATTTCTTACAAGCTAATAATACAAAATCCAGTGTGGTTCTATAAAGAACAATGACATGTTACATTGTGATGGTGGCAGTAACACGTGTCCCCACTTGTTGTCATACACTACAATAATAAGACACATACACCCAGCGTGTCGACATGTCGACCGAGGGCTGACCTCGAAAACACTCCAAAACATTCATCATGGAGGTTGAAGTAGAAGATGGTAATTCAAGTATCCAAACGACAACACATTGAAGCAAATAATATAAGGACAAACTCGATTTGCACATTAAGATAAATAAAAAGGTAAACAAGTAGCATATAGTCCATGTTTAGCATACCCTAAGGTTAGGAAGATTGAGTTTTAATAACTTTATAGGGCGAAAAGTCATCGATGGAGAGTACCAGTGACATAACCACCTTTTGCAGCCATTGGATTGAGAATCAATGATCTAATCAACATTTACGGTGTACTATCTACAATTCCCTCGTGCGAGAGGTTACTTAATCCCAATCCATATGTTGAAAGGGAGTTTGAGTGGGGAAAATATCCGATGCTTCGGGAGCACCTAAGCTCAGGTGCTGCCGCGGGATCTCGGCCATTGGATTTTCATCCTGCGGGCATTGTAGGTGCTTTGGAAAAAAAATGCGAAAAAAGGAAACATTCAGGAGTTCCTTAATTAGGTGTAGGTCCAGGGGCTCCTCTAATGTCCGCTGGATCAAGATCTAACGGCTGAGCTTGCACGGGAGCACGTGAGCTTAGCTTAGGTGCAACCGCAGCACCAGATATTCACCCGAGTGAGGTTGGTGGCTCATCCGCGAGCACGTTCGCTCGTTACAGTTGCCGTATCGATATTTGACACATTAATTCATCACCACCCACACGTACAGATGGTTTGTTGTAAAGTAGTGATAAAAAGGCAGGAGTGAAAGGTAAATGCAGGATAAAAAGTTACTTAGGGGACCATGATCACGGCATACTGATAGGACGTAAAAGGCGTGAGCCAGCTAGCCGACATGCAAATGCAATAAAAAGGCAGCGACGAATGAAATCCCACCCTCGACCAGGATTCACGAGAAAGCGCCCGGCCGGCTGGAATATCCCACCGACCATGCCCTACGTACGTGACTCCACGATACGCACACGCATCACCGTCGCCCGATCGGAAAGAGTGCTATTCCTACCACCAGTGCCATGTCGATCTTTTGTGCGTAGGTCACATGGCATCTGTTCATGTCGCCATTGATGCAACAACGCAAAAGCTTAGCCTTTCGCTCTCGATCCTACGCAAGAAACCACCTCGAGCTTATCTTCTCCGACCCTTCGTTCTCTACTTAGTCCCTTTGTTCACAAATATAAGATGTTTTGGATATTTCAATATAGACTATATACGGACTGAAACGAGTGAACGACACATAAAATGACATGAAATGTGTTTATACACATTCAATATGGAAAAAGGTTACTAGAACATCTTATATTTGTGAACAAGAGTGGGGCGTTTTGGTGACCGGGTTCCATGGAGCCCGGAATTTTTGTAAGATTCAAAATTCAAACCTTTTGATTTTAGAAAAATCTAAAAATGTATATTCAAGTATACAAGGATGAAACGTATATGTGTGTAAAAATTCAGGATGAAATACCTTGACATGCTACCTGTAAAAAAAATCATTGAGTATCATATGTTAAAGGGATAAGTATATTTTTCATCCTTGAATTCTTTCGAAAGCATAGAAACCGTCCCTCAATTACAAAACCAGTAAAACTCGGTCCCAGAACTAATGAAACCGGATAATTTTCGTCCCTAATACCACTTCCGGCGGTTTGAGTATGACGTGGACCTGGTTTTGGCCAGCACTGGCCACGTGGCCCGGTTTGACCGCCATGCCACTGTAGCAAACGGGCGAGAAAGTGTTCCCACGCCGGCGCGTGCCAGCTCGTCCGCAGCTAGGCGCACGACGTCGGCTGTACGTGAGCGCCGCGACCCCGTTCAGCATGCCCGTCTGCTCCGTGAGGCGTACGGCGGCCACGGATGCCAGCCGCCGTACCCGGAGAGGCGGAGATGTCAAGCTGTCGTGGTGCAGCCGAGCCTTCGCGTCATTCCAGGTGCCTCGCCGGCAGCCGGCCTCGGCGCCGCTCGTCGACTAGTGCACCTCCAGCTCGGCAAGAAACTCACGGGGCCGCGTCCGAATTCATTAGCCGCCATCGCCGTTCTTGCAGTTGCCGACGCCCAGCCATGCACATGGAGGCCGTACCCGTACGCACGAACACAGCAAGCACGCCAACAACACAGCTAGCCAGCTGCACGAACACAAGCAAGCCGGAAGCTCTGCTAGTCAACCACACGCACATCCTCGGCCAACCGTAGCAAGCCAATGCCATGGCCCGAGGGAATCTGCACAGCCTCGACGCCGCTCACAGTACTGGGCGCCATGCTGGACTCTGCTCGTTTAGTCAAGGATTTGTGCTCGCGCCGTCGCGCACGATTTGTGCCGCCACACCAGGTCAGGGGAAGATACGACGTTGGGTAGGGCGAGGACGGTGTGAGTGTTTGGTGTGTTGGGTGCGTCCGCCGCCATCCGGCGCGCGAACAACGCCGTCACGAGGAACCCGCCGGCGCCGGCGTGCGCTTGTTGATCAAGCACTTTCAACCGGCGCACTTGATGGTTCGGCCATGGCCGCCCGCCAACTCAGACTGCTTCCAAGCGCTGAGCTTCGTGCGATGAAGGAGCAGCTACCGGCGTCTATCAGCTCCCGAAACCTCAGCTTAGACGTGGCGGTCAAACTGGGCCACGTGGGCAGTGCTAGTCAAAACCAGGTCCACATCATACTCAAACCGCCTGAAGTGGTATTAGGGATGAAAATTATCTGGTTTGATTAGTTCAGGGACTGAGTATTACTGATTTCGTAATTGAGGGACGATTTCTATATTTTCGAGAGAATTCAAGGATGAAAAATATACTTATCCCTATGTTAAAATGTGTCACATTTTTTAACAGCCTCGTTTCAGTGTATTTTGTTCTAAAAATTTATACATATGTACATTATGCCTTCATTTATATTTGTATTTTTTTCAATTAACGTAAAAATATGAAATTTAAATGTTGTAAATGGAGGCTTCTCTGAAGCTTGGCCTCCAAAAGCAATTTTCGTGTCAACGGAGGGTAGCTAGCTAGCTACCCACCACGGTCGTGCAGTCTATAAATACACGGCCAGGGGCTAGAGGCCAATACTACACTACTCCGATCCTTCTCTCCTAGCTAGCTACCACACCACAGTACGTAGTGCGTTCTAGCCTCTTCTTCACTTAATAGCTGTTATGGAACAGACGAATGTCAGGTTGCCCCAGCTGGCCACGATAGCTGCGCTCCTCCTCCTCTTCCTCCTCGTACCCATGGTGCCTCCTTCTCTGAGGGCCCCTTATCTGTACCTCCTCTTCAACGCCCTCGTCGTCGGCCTTGGTGTCCAGGCCGGCATCATCTCCGTCTCAAGCCGGAGCAACTTAACAGCCCAGCCTCCTGCCCCTGCTGCTGCTGTAACTCCCAACCACCATCACCACCTTGTCACTGCACAGCCGCCGATCATGGCGGCACCCTTGCCAGGACGACTCAGGGAGGTAAATCTGCTTGCAGATCGCGGTGCTGTCAACAACGTCGTGGCCGTGGCCAAGAAACTGAAGGAGACGATCAAGAAAGTCCCGTCCAGGGCGAGCATCTTCTTCATCGGGAGCCTGGACCCCCATGACGCCGGCGAGGTCGTGGACGCGACGTCAAAGACGCTCCACGACAAGGAAGGGCGGAAAAGGTGCAAGGTAGACGCCTCCTCCCCGGATCTCATGAGCAAGCAGGAACTTTACGCCAAGGCCGACGCGTTCATCGGCAACTTCTACAAGCAGCTCAAGATGCAGAGGGAGGAGTCGTGGAACAAGCTGCAGGACCTGTGCAGCTACCACCACCACCACAACTACAAGGCCAAGGCCTTCTAGAGATTCTCGATCTACGTACGTATCTAGAGTCTAGATGCATGGCTAGCATCTATATATATGTGCATGCATGCATATGCAGACACGCTGTGTGCGTGTGTGTGTTGGTACGTAGGGTAACTTTGCTGAGCAGTGGAAGGAGCCGAGAGGAACCGACAGATATTATGTTGTTTGGTTCCTCATTCTTAATTACCTTCATCGACCCATTGATTTGTTTTGGGTTAGAAGATCATAGGAGTCCTTTCCCCTGAAGTATATATATGGACAGTCGTATACACATGTTCTTAATTATATGGGTCGTCTATTTGTAAGTGGCCTGAATTTTCTATTTCATGTAAGTCATTTTTCTTTTCACTCCGTGCTACTAGTTTTTTCCACATGCAAGCTTGCATAACCTTTTTCTCTATCTAACTATGATGGGAAAATGTTTTCTATAAATTACTCTACTTATATTCGATATTAAACTATACATAATTAAATGTAATAAGTTATATGTATTTTTGGTTCTTATGTTATCAACCCAAATTTTCATTAACCAATTCCACGGCAACGCGCGTGGTATCCTCTAGTTAACTTTAACACTTCAAGAACGTGGAGATGGATAGAAATAAAGCACATACAACTTGCAAGATACTCTATAAAATTATGATGTGACTCACTTATAAACAGATGTACGATGCCTGCAATCAACTTCTTTTGGGTACA